>NC_045428.1:595486676-595626676 GCF_902635505.1 Sarcophilus harrisii
CAGTGCCGCAGAGCGGTCAGTGAGGGCCAGGACGGGGAGCGGGCCCTGAGGGGCTGCAGAAGCACTTTCAGTGGGCGGCCTGTGAGGGAGCCGAGGCACCCCGGGCTGTCCCCCCGTGGGGACACCTCTGTCCCCTGCCTCTCTCCTCAGCTCCCGAGGCCCAGGAGGTCCCATCCAGGGGAGTCAGGGCCTCTGACCCCGGAGGGGCCGAGGAGCCCGTCTGTCCTTGCGCTCCTTCCCGTGTGGTGGTGAAGGACGCGGCCGGCGCTGGGTGACCGAGCGCTTCGCCGCTCCTGCCGTCGCAGCCCGGGCTTGCTGACGGTATTTCCCTGCACTGACAGCCTTGGGCTGTGCTCCTGACCCTCCTGGCAAGCACAGGGCCTGACCTGTGGCTAACAGATGCCCTTTGACTGATGGGCAGGAAGGAAGGGGAGGGAGCGAGGACAGATGCTCTCCAAGTCCGGCCGTGACAAAGAAGAGACAGTGGCTGGACGGTGGCGGGAAGGTGGTTAGGGTGGGGAGGCGAGGGGCAGAGGCCGGCGGAGAGGGAGCAGGACCAGGGCCTGGGAAACGAGGCCGAGGGGAGGGCGGCCCCCTGGGAGAGGTCAGTGTGAGTTATCGGACCTCATGGATCACCGAACGTCACAGAACTTGGAAGCAGAACATCAGGCTGGGCTTGGAGGGAGAGTCCGGCCCTTCCAGCTACTCTGGCCTCTGGTTCCTCCTCTGTAAGAGGAAGGCGCTGAGCGAGCACCAGAAGCCACTGACACCGCCTAGCTCTGCGCATCCGGGCAAGCCACTTTACCCTATTTGCCTCAGTTTCCTCATCTGTGAAATGGGGACGTTGGAGGAAAAATGCCCACCCAAGAAAACCCCACGGGGTCCCCAAGACTAGGTGACCGACCGCCCGTCCCCAGGCATCCCAGGGCACAGGTGGGGCAGACACCGGTCACTGCCCCGGCCCCGCCTGCTCCGAAATGGGGAGGGGTCCTCCGGGCTCTGCCGTAACCGAGGTCACCGCTGTCCGTAAGGAACAGGAGCGGGCCCGTTGGGCCCTGGCCCCGGAGGGCCCTGGGGCCAAGTCCAGCTCCTGCCTCGGCTTTTCTCCGACCATGGGCAGCCCCTCTACTGAGCGGAAGCTTCCCGAGGCCAGCGCCTGGCCCCGCCTTCTTGGCACCCTTTGTATTCAGCAGGCGCTCAGCAAATGCTCTCTCAGCCTAACTGCAGGCCTGAGCCCGGATGGAAGCTTCCCAAGGCCAGCGCCTGGTCCCGCCTTCTCGGCACCCTTTGTATTCAGCAGGCGCTCAGCAAATGCTCTCTCGGCCTAACTGCAGGCCTGAGCCGGGATGGAAGCTTCCTGAAGGCCAGCGCCTGGCCCCGCCTTCTCGGCACCCTTTGTATTCAGCAGGCGCTCAGCAAATGCTCTCTCGGCCTAACTGCAGGCCTGAGCCGGGATGGAAGCTTCCCGAAGGCCAGCGCCTGGCCCCGCCTTCTCGGCACCCTTTGTATTCAGCAGGCGCTCAGCAAATGCTCTCTTGGCCTAACTGCAGGCCGGAGCGGGATGAGCCTTCAGGGCTCGCTTGTCCTTATTTACAGAAGGGAACCTGAGGCGCAGGGAGGGAGCCCCGGAACTAACGGCAGAGCCGGGATTCGAACACGCGGTTCCTTCCACTACAACACGCTGCCTTGGATTGTCAAGGGACTACGTACCACACAATGAAGCTGGTTATGAATGGGACTCAAGAAAGGTAGAATTAAGTCATCTTTAAGCGCCCTTCTCGCTCTGACGTCAACTTCCGGAGAAGTCAGACACGCCCATGCCGAGGTTCTGCACCTGGCCGGGGGGGGGGGGGGGGGGGGGGGGATCTCAGGAGCAGGGCGGGAGCGCGCATTCTCAGTTCCTACCGATGACGTCACACACTGCTGCTAGAACCCGACCTCCTCGAGGTTGAATGTCGTCACCATTCCTCACCTTCCATTGGCAGAATGTGCTGCAATTGGTCTGTCGCTAGGGGCGACAACCAATGATGTTTCGGAGATCGATTGGGAGGAGGCGGGTCTATGCTGGTTGCTAGGATGCCAAGTTGCAGTAGCCCTCCCTTTCTGCCTCCGCCTCTCTACGGGAAACGGGCCAGCTAGAGAGAAGGCCCATTTTTCCTTTAGCCAATAGCGGAGAGGGGGCGGAACCTCGTCTATTCGGACCAATGGGCGCGCGGTGCCTCGTGCGGACTGTCCAATGGAAGTCCAGCAACCCCTGCAAAATCGCCTAGGAGACCCCCCCCCTTCTTCCTCTGGTTCTGCCCCTCCCCCGCCCCGCCCCGTTCCACTCCCTTCCCTTCCCTTCCCTTCCCTCAGCTCGGCTCGGCTGCCGAAGCCTGACGGGAGCGGGACGGAGCCAAGATGGCGGCGGCCGACGGCGACGACTCGCTCTACCCCATCGCAGTGCTCATCGACGAGCTCCGTAACGAGGACGTCCAGGTTCGGGCCGGGGCCGGGACCCGGGGGGCCCGGGGCTGCGGGCGGCGCGGGCGGTCGCCTCGACGTTCTTGGGATCTGAGGTCTGGGGGGGAGGGAAAGCGAGCCAATCAACGCACGCGTCACTTGTCTCGCGCCGCCGTGGCCCGCTGAGACAGCACCTTTGATTGGACAGCGGCGCCTCTGGGGAGGGGGCTCCGGGCCCGGGGACCCCGGGCCGGGCAGGTCTGTCAGGGGGCGGGGGCGCGGGCGCGGGGCTGCCCCCGGCGCCTCCTGATTGGCCCGCACTCTGCGTTCTCGGACGCGCAGAGGGCTTCCTGATTGGCCCTCGGAGAGCAAGGCGCCCCCTGATTCGCTCCGGCCCCGGACGAAAAGCGGGGACCCCCGTGGGTTCCTGCAGGGGAGCGGCCCCTGCAAGGGGCGGGGCCTGGCTCCGCAGAGGTTCTGAATGGTGGCTCGGAGGTTAAATCCCCAGTTGCGGCCAGGCCTCTCAGGATGCGGGGCAGGCCTTGGTGCTTTTCCGGGCGCCCCACTTCTCCACCTTGATTATCCCGCACCCTTATTCGGGGCAATGACCTTTTGGGGAGAGAAAGGACCCCCTTGGAGGTGGTGCTTAGCAGGGAGTCGAGCCAATCGCCGAAGGGTGCCCGCCCCCTTGGCAGCTTTCCATTGGCTGAGAGGACGGGTCGGGCTTCAGAGGCTCCACGGCCTCCCTCGGCCTGGGGCCGGACGGACCCGGGATGCCTCTTGGGACTGGGAGTGCGGCAGGCCGCCTTCTCCTTTTGGCCTTGGCCAGCTCTAAGTGACCTTGGGGAGTACGGCGCCCTTCCCCCCTTTCCCTGAGGGGCCTCAGTTTCTCTCTCTGTACACGTGGGGGTAAATCTGATTCACAAATGTCCCTCCCTGAGGTCCTTCTCCTTCGCCGCTGCCGGGCCCTTCCCCCTCCAGTCAGCCCCTACTCGGGGGAGGGATAAAATGGGACACGGACACCTGGTGCACAGTGATGTGGGGTAGGGAACCTCGGAGGAGGGATCGCCCGAGAAAGGAGCGTGGGGGTGGGGGCGTTATCCCAGGCACACAGAGAGGAGTGACCCAAGGTGAGCTGCAGGCTGGGGGGGAGGGGGCTTAAATAACCAGAAGTGCTAGAACCCTGGGCTGGGGCTCTAGGCCTGAGCCCAGGAGGGCCATGCCGAAGCCCTTGGCCTGGCTTGGATGGGGGATGGGGGCTGTGGGCGTTTCCCCCCCCTTCTCTCAGCCTTGCCAGCCCAGGCCTCCCCTTCATCTCCCAGAGTATCAGAACCAGAAACCACTGTAGAAAGTTTCCAGGCTGGCCCACAGAGTTAGGGGAAGGGTCTTGTCCAAGGTCACGGCATTAACTCTTGGGTGGGAGCTGTTCTGGGAATCCAAATTCCGACGCTTTCTCATAAGGCTGAGCCATGGTCCCATTCCTGTCCTGGCTTGCAACCTTTCGCAGGCCAATAGGATCTGGCTGAGGGATTTTTAGCCCCATATTGGAGGTACGTGTTGGATGATTTTTGGAATTAGACTTTTTGGGTCCTAATCCCTGATCTCTTGTGACTTTGAACAAGTAATTCAACAGAAGTCAAGACTGACTGTAAAATGAAGGATTTGGATTAAATGACCCCTAAACCCAACCCCCCCTTTTCTCTTGGATCACTCCTTCAATCAGTAAACACTAAGTACCCCTCTATTGGGGGCACTGTGCTGAGCACTGCAGATGCAAGAAGAGGCAAAGGCCGTCCCTGCTCTTGAGGAGCTGACAGTCTCTTGCTAGTTTTCTCGTGTACTTTCTCTGTACCCATCAGCCAGGCCCGAGGACCATTTTCCCTGCTTGGAGTGATCTCCCCATCCATTCTAGAGCCCATTGAGATCCTCCCTGTGCTTTGCATTTTTCCAAGAAACCTGCTTTGGTCATGTTAGCTGGACGGGATCTCTTCTTTCTCTAAAACCTCACTTGACCATGTTCCTCTCTCTTGGGCACTTTAAAGAGTTTGTTTTCCATTTTAATTGTCGACTTTTTAATTTGCCAACTGGATAGCTCTCTGAGAAGTAGAATGGTAGATAGGGGCCTGGCCTGAAGTCAGGAAAATCTATTTCAAATACTTACTAGCTTGGGGATCCTGGACAAGTCACATAACTTCTTGGTACTTCAGTTTCCTTTTCTTTAAAATGAGATGGTTGGCCCCTTCGGCTCTGAATTGGCAGTCAGCGAGTAGACGTTTACCAGATGCCTACTGTGTGCCCTGCACGGTGTTCTGCACAGGGGTTACAAAAGGAGACAAAAGTCAGTCCCTGCCCACAAAGACTTTACAGTCTGATGAAGGAGGCAACATCTAAACAAATGTCTACGAAGCAAGCCAGGCATAGGATGAGTAGGAAATAATTAACAGAGGAAAAGAATTGCTCTTCCTAATTAGTGCGTAGGTTTTTTTTCATGTCACTCCAGAGCTCAGGCGCCTCCAGTGACTTCCTCCATCCCCAAAGACCAAGGTTCAAACTCTTCTCAAGCTCTCCTGGCTAGACTGCATCCCGGCCTTCCAGCCTATCTCATCTTCCTCTCTTCGTGTACCCATAGGCCTTGGCCAGGGGGTCACCCCGGCTCCTTCTGTAGACAGCCTGCGCTCTCCCACCTCCATGCCTTCGTAGCCTGCAATGATCTGCTTGATTTCCACCCTGAAGAACATTTGCTGAATGAATCGTGAAAGCTTTTTGTAAACCTTAAAGCTCTCTAGCAGTGTCAGGGAGCATTGTTACCATGGTGCTGAGGTGGGGGGGAAGGGAACTAGGCTGGAAGCCAGTTATTCATTTATTCAGTAGTTTCCCCATCTGCATGGTCAGGGGAGGGTGACTGGTCCGTGAAGGCCCTTCTAGCTCTGATCTACTTTGTTCTAAGGGCCCTTCCTCCTCTGGGCTCAGCCCTGAGCTCCTGAGTACAGATGAATAACCATCTTGTTCTCTGAGCCTGTGCTCATCTGGTGAGGTGAGTCACGCGTGGGAGAGTCCATTCCCATTGCCAAAGACTTCTTGGAAGTGGTGGCCAGCAGGTAATAACCGTCTTAACCTGCTCCCGTGGGAAAGAACGGGGCTCATGGCACATAGAGTGTCACTCACCGATGGAAACTCTGCCTTAACTATCGGCGGGGCTCCTCACACGTCTTCCTGATTCTGCTCTCTTTCCCTCTCAAATCTGGCCTTCGTGGGCTACCAGATTAAATTTTCCAATCCATAGATTTGTTTGTTCTGTTTTATAGTTAAGAAAGCTGAGGCAACTGAATTGCAACACAGAAATAGGTCTGGAAGGGAGGCCTTAGAAGGGAGGCCAACTTTTCTGTCCCCTTTCTCTCCATCTTCCCCCGGCCCTCCCATTCTCTTTCCCATGTTACAGGTAGAAAGGAGAGTTGCACAGTACAGCGGACAGTGTGCAGCTCCTGCCCTCCAGGAGAGCCCCCTCTAGGAGGGGATTGGGGATGTTTATGTGATGAAAACACATGTTTTGGTAGTGCTGACTTGCTGCATGAATGTTTTGTGTCCGTGATCTCCCTGGACTTTCTTGACAGCCCTGTGGGTGTTTTAATGTTGATTGAAGTACTTTTCCTGCAGTAGCCCCAGGACCTAGAGGGACGAAGTGTTATTATGGCTCTTTAAATGGCCACAGAGAAGAATGGACTCTCAGGGTCACAGAGTGAGAAGTTTTGAGTTTGAACTTGAAGTGAGAGCGCTTTCCCTGAATAGCAAGCCACGTATGCCATTGAGTGGTTCGGAAGAACTACAGATACTTATTAAGTACCTGCTATGGGCAAGAAACCATGCTCAGAATTAAGGTCTGTGCAGAAGGATGGAGAGAGAGTTCAGCATGTCAGGGAATTGGGGCCCCTCTTGGTGGTAGTGCTTGAGCAGGACCTTGAAAAGATTCAGTACCTGGCAGGGCAGAGAAAGTGGGACTGGAAACACAGCAGGAGGGATTTCAGGGCATTTCATAGGGCAGATCAGTGTGGGAGCAGAGAGAAAGCCCCAGGAGGACTTAGCCAGAAGAGCTCTGGGAATGTGGAATCTCAGAGCTGAGGTGGGGGGAACCACAGAACATGTAACCTCAGAGTTGGAGGACCCTAAGAATATGAAATCTCAAAGCTGGAAGGATCCATGGAACACGGAACCTCAAAACTGGGAAGATCCATAGAATACAGAATCTCAGAGCTGGGGTGGGGCAGGGTATAAAATATGGGACCTAAGAGTTGGCAGGGTCCATAGAACACAGAACCTCAGAGCTGGAGGACCCTAGGAACATAGAACCTCACAGCTGAAGGACTCATAGAACACAGAACCTCAGAACTGGAAGGGCCCTTAGAACACAGAACCTCAGAACTAGAAGGACCCATAGAACACGGGACCTCAGAACTGGAAGGGCCCTTAGAACATGGAACCTCAGAGCTGGGGTGGGGGGGTATAGAATATGGGACCTCAGAGTTGGGAGGGCCCATAGAACATAGAACCTCATAGCTGAAGGACCCATAGAACACAGAACCTCAGAACTGGAAGGCCCATAGAACATGGAACCTCAGAACTGGAAGGGCCCATAGAACCTGGAACCCCAGAGCTAGGAGGGTCTTTTAGCCACAGAACATGGATTCTAGTTCCAGCCTTGTACTCGGGTTGCAAGCCAGGGTCAGATTGTAGAGCCTTCTGTCTTGTTCACGATGGATGCTTGAGGTCTGACCCTCCTGCGATCCCTCATGCACCCTTTGCAGACAGAGAAAAGCTTGGTGGGGACCGGCCGGTTGCCGAGCGGCCTGCTCTCGGAAGCCTCGCTCACTAACTTGTGCTTTTTCCTGCAGCTCCGGCTCAACAGTATCAAGAAGCTGTCCACCATTGCCCTAGCCCTTGGTGTGGAGAGGACCCGGAGTGAGCTCCTTCCATTCCTGACAGGTAGGGGAGCCTAGCCAAAAAGCAGTGGCCTTGTGGGAAGGGGTGTAAGAGGGAAGGAACTCCCTGAAAAGGGTGATGCGGCTGTTTGGGAAGGGGGTGGAACCCCTCTTCTGGGCGCTGAGTTTTCTCAGTGTGGGTTAACAAATAGCATTGACAGAAACAGGAGGGCTCCCCGGGGGCAGCCTCTTTCAGGGGAGACTCTGTAGGCCTTCACCAGACTGGAGGTCAGTGAGTGCTGAAGGCAAACAACCGTCTCTGACCTTCTGCCAGCTCTTTGGCCGTCTCCAGATTTCCCATTGGTCACAAAAGAGACGGGTGACGGGTGACCGTTACTGACTGACTTTGCCAGGGGAGGGATCGATGTCGGCCTGGAAGGAGCCCAGCTGTAGGCCTGGGGTCCTCATGGGGCGCCAGCTTTAGAGTGGTGTGTGGGAAGGCGTAGGTGGTAGACCCTTCTCAGACTCGGGGATGGCCTTGTCGCTGTGGAACAGTCCCTTTCGTGTTGGGCAGCCTGCTTAGGGTCTCCTCACATTTTGAGACTTAGCACGCTGCCAGTGCAGAGGGATGGTGTGGGAGCCCGCCCTTTGGGGCAGAGTGGGAGGGGACAGCAGCTCCTGGGAGGTGGACCCTGAGGTCCCAGTGGCCCCGGCCGCTCACCTTCGGCCAGTGGCCTCCCAGGAGCCTTGTTGATCTAGTCCGTGTGGGCGCTGTCACCGTGTAATGGATCAGCTGGGTCTCCTTGGTGGCCCCTGCTCTGTGGTGTGCCCCAGGCTCGGGGCTCTCCTTCTAGCTGAGTAGTGTCAGGGCTGGGCCTCTGGGGAAGGGCTCCCGAGAGCTCAGTCTACCCTCAGGCGCCTGAGGGCCCTTGGAGCATCCAGGGCAGCTGACTGGGGCATCTCCCCTGGAGATCTGGATCCAGCCTTGGACCCTTCCTGGCTATGTGGCCCTGGACTAGGCACTTCACCTGGTTTCCCTTAGCTTCCTCATGTGTAATGGGAGCCAGAGAAGGAAGTGGTAAACTACTACCGTGTTTTTACCTAGAAAACCCCCAGTGGGGTCACGAAGACTCAGACATACATGTCGTCTTGCCAGGATGGTCTGGGGGGGGGGGCTCTGTCAGGATTTCCTGAGGCCTTGACAAACAGACTCGGGATGAGGGGCATTATTCCAGCTGGAGGCTGTTGCCTGAACAGAGCTGTGGAGAGTGGAGAGGAGCACTGGGGCTGCTGGGAATAGGTTGAAGAAGGTCCTTTGGTGAGCTTCTCCGCCGCCTCCCTGGAGTTTGGGCTCAATCCCACATGGCAGCTCTTGTTTCCGGAGGGTTTCAGGTCCACCCCCACCCCCACCCCACCCCCCGATCCCCCTTGCAGTGGCCCTTTGGATCACTGTGAGTCCACTTCATTGTCCCCTCGCCGTCAGTGGTCAGGAGCCCTTGGGAGCTTCACCAGGTGAGGGATGTGATGGGGATCGGGGGCCGTGGAACGGGCCTTGGAAGGGACGGCAGAGCCCAGAGGGCCTGATGTCACCCTCAGACAAAGCCTCCCAGGCTGGGAGCGTGTTCCCCCTCCCTCTCTGTGCAAGGCGACTCTGAATCTGAGGCTCACTGAGGTCTTCGCTAACCTGGAAACTCTGTGATTCTGTGCGGTGCCTCTGCTCGAGTCCCTTGGCCCGGGGAGCTCGCGGTTATGCAGGGCGGTCTCTTCCGGCCTGCCTCGGTGGGAAGCTTTCCTGGGGTGCTGAAGTCCGTCTCCTGCTGCCTGTGACTCTCTGGGCTCAGACCGGCCCTCCAGGGTCACTTTGGGCCTGTCGCCTCCTAGGGGATAGAGAAGGTTGATGTGCCCTTGTGGTCCTGGGGCTCCAGGATTTGATGGGGGGCGGGGAGCTCGAGTTGTGAAGCCGGGGGAAGGTGGCGCCCCTGCATAGCCTCTCCCTGGGCTCGGCCTCCAGTCACTGCGGGGAAGCAGATTTCAGCTCGGCAGGAGAAAAACTCCTCCCTAAGTGTGGTTCTCTGATGGGGGAGTAAGCTCCTCCCCCCGGGGATCTCCAGGAGGACCCCTTGTCCTGATGTTGGGAGGAGATTGCTGCTTGGGGAGGGGGCTTCTGATTCCCCCTCTGGTTCTGTATCGTCCAGCCCTCCGCAGCTAGAAAGGCCCTGAGGGAGTGGCTTCTGTGCTGGGGCCGGCACAAGGCCGGGAGCTCGGGGTGGGTGGGCTTTGGGGGCGGGCACGGGAGGCAGCTCCCTCGGGGTGACAGGAAGCTGCCCAGAGGGTAACATTGGGAAAGGAGAGAGTGGGGACGTAGCAGAGGCGAAGGCCAAGAGGACAGAGGAGACCTGGGTAGTGTAGAGAGGAGACTCCCAGAGGGCAGGGGTGAGGTGCCAGCAGCAAAAGCCTCCGGCTGAGGAGAAGCGGGTTGGGAAAGGGTGAGGGTGTATCCCTCTGGAAGGGTAGGACGCAGGTACGTAGCTTAGCCCTAGAACTTGGGCCGTCAGAGCTTGGGGACTGTGGGGGCACCTGCGGGGTTTTCTGGCTTTCTGGAACCTCGCTGCTGGGGTCCTTGGGAGTCCTCAGCAAGGAGAGGGGATGGTGAGCTTGACTCTGTCCCACAGACACTATCTACGATGAAGATGAAGTGCTCCTGGCGTTGGCTGAGCAGCTGGGGACTTTCACCACCTTGGTGGGTGGGCCCGAGTACGTCCACTGCCTGCTGGTGAGTCCGGGTGGGCCAGGGCTGGCTCCCCTACGCTAGGCCCAGTCAGTTCAGCAGATACTTAGGGGCACCTCGTGTGAGGGCGTGCGGTATGGGCTGGGGACACCAGGTGAGAGCGGACACCGTCCCCACCCTCATGGAGCTTACAGCCTGATGGGGTGTGATGGGAGGGGAGAGCAGGAGACACGGATGAGGGCTTCGGGAAACTTGGGCGGGCAGAGATCCAGGGCTGGAAGCCCCGGCCCGAGATCCCAGGGGCATGAGCTGCCCAGAAATACGGCTCTCCGAGGTCTCTCCCTGTGCTGCACTGTGCTGAGTTTATCCGGGACACCAGGGAACCAGGCAGGGAGACCCCCGTCTCTAGGGTGGAGGGGGTCACGAACACTGCCCCAGTGGGGCTCCCCAAACAACTGGGTTGTGTGCCCAGCTCCCTGGGGGGATCAGATGTGGAGAAGACCCTCGGCTCTCCCGGGAGAAACTCCTGGAGGCTCCTTGGAGCCCTCTCTGTGTTGAGAGAAAGCCGGATTTCTAAGAGCACTAAGAGCCCAATTCACACACACAGCACGTCCTCCCCCAGACCAGGTTGAGTGGGTAATGTGAGCTATTATCCCCATTTTGCAGATGAGGAGACAGGCCCAGAGGGTGAAGTGAGCTGGCCAGAAGACAGATAACCTGGAATACAATTAGAGGGTAGCTCCTGTGTGAGTGTGAGCTCTGTGAGGGCAGGGACGTGCCGCTTTAGCTCTCTATCACCTGATGCCTGGAACCCAGGAGGTGCTTACTAAGTGTTTGCTGAACTTGTTGCGGAGTCAGAACCTAGGGACCATTTAGCTTGAGAGCCTCCTCTTCTGGATGGGAAACGGAGGCCTAGAGAAGGGGGAGGGACTGCCCAGTGGTGTAGATCTGGGATTCGAGGCCCGGGGTACTGAGGAGGGGGGAGCGGGCGTGAGGGGGGAGACAGTGTGCCTGTGGCTAGACTTCAAGGGGTTCATGCAGTTGGATGGAAAACGCTCAGTCCTAATTTCCACTAACTTCTGCCTGAAATTTACATTGAAACATCCGATTCTTAGAAGGGGACCCAAGGAGGAGCAGGGACACAGAAAAGGACAATCCCTGATCTGGAGAAAGCCCAGAATTTTCCAGGAATAAACTGAGGCCCTGAGCTGGGTTGGGTAGAGGTGAACCTTGAAGGCAGATCTTTTGCCAGTCTGGCGTCCTCCCCGCTACTCACATGTAGTCTCTGAGCCAGCAGGGACTCTAGAAATCATCGCACCCAGGCCACTGAAGGGACCAGCTTCCAGGCAGCCGGGGTGTGAATAGGAGAGGCAGAGCCCACCCTTCTCGCTGCGCTGTGCGAGCAGCCCCAGGCCATGGGCACTCGTGCCTGGGAGAGAAGGCAGAAGGTCCCGGGGCCATAACCCAGAGGCGTGTGTGTCTAGGGAAGGAGGGCAGGGGGTGAGTGAGAGGAGATTTCCTGGGGGCGGTGGGGAGCGGGACTCAGAATCGTGAAGGTGGAGCAGCTAATGTCACCCTGACTTCTCCTGCCACAGCCCCCCTTGGAGTCCCTGGCCACGGTAGAGGAGACAGTTGTTCGGGACAAGGCGGTGGATTCCCTTCGGATTATCTCCCACGAGCACTCGCCCTCGGACCTGGAGGCTCACTTTGTGCCCCTTGTGAAGCGGCTGGCGGGCGGCGACTGGTTCACCTCCCGCACCTCAGCTTGTGGGCTCTTCTCCGTCTGCTACCCCCGGGTCTCCAGCGCCGTCAAGGCAGAGCTACGGCAGTGAGTGTGGTTTCCTTTTGTTCCCTGGGTCCCGCCCCTTTGTTGGTCCCTTTCTCCTTAACCCTCACCTTCCAGCCTCTCTCCTTAACTTTTGATGGCTCAGGCCTAGATAATTTACCTGCCTTTATGCTGTTCCCAAAAGCCCTTTGAGGTAGGTAGAGCAAACATTCTTCTTCCTCTTCTGTTATTGCTTCTGGGGAAGCTGAGGTCTTGTCACGAGGCTTACACGGGCCCACTGTTTGTACCCCCCGAGATGCTTTGGGTGAGCCCCGCACCAGCCCGACTTTGTGCAGCGTCTGGCACATAGGAGAGAGCACCGAACAAAGGCTCGTTTCTGGTCATCCTCTAGGCCCCAGACAGCTGATACCCTTAGGCTGTTTCATGATCAGGGAGCACTCTGGCCCTCCTGTAGCCATGGCTCACATCTAAGCATGGGGTTAGCCCTTAGAAATCACCTCATCTGCTGCCTCAGTCCTTTAGAGAACAGGGCTCAGGAGGAGGAGCCGGGGCAGGGGCAGGCCCTGCCTCCAGGTCTCCTGCCGCCTGGCCTGGGCCTGTCTCACGTGGACATCGGGTTCGGTGAGAGCTTTGAACCCATTTCGCAGGGGACAGGCAGTAGGTGAGGGAGTCTCAGCACCAAGGAGAGCGCCCTCGAGACCTGGAAACAGATGCTTGGCTGCCACTGGCAGTCAGCTGTGATCTCGGCAGACGCAGACTAGGTGCCTCTCCGGACTTGATGCCGGGGGGCAGGCGAGCCCGGGGCCTGCCTGCCTCGGAGGCGGCTCCGTCAGAGCTGCAGTTCTGTGCCCTTCTTGGTCTCCCCAAAACCTAAACTGGAGCTAAAGACGGCCCCGGGACAGTTAGCCCTTTGTTAAGAAGGCCTCAAGTGAGGCGAGTGCTGGGAACCTGAGCATCAAATTCAGAAAAGAAGCTCAGTGAAGAAACTCAGAAATGTCTGCAGAAATGAAAGCCCACCATCGGCCCCTCTGATGTGCCTTTGCCTGCCGCAGACACTGCACTGGGCCTGGGGGCATGTCAGAGACTATGTGCTGGCCAGGGACACACCGGTCTGCACTGGGCCTGGGGCATGCTGCGGACTCTGTGCTGGGCCTGGGGCGTGCCTCACTGCTGCTCAGGTAGCAGCTTCCACAAAGGAGACAGCTCTGCCCCTGGAGCATCCACGCTAACGGAGCAGTGCACAAGCATCCCACTAGATCCCTAGAGACAGGAGGTAGCCTTGGCGGGGCATGTATGTGGGGCTCCCCTCTCCATGAGCAGCCTCAAAAATGCCAATGGCCACAGCAGCTAGGGCTGGAAAGTGTTCATGTTTACATGACCTTAGGTGGAGAGGGATCTTTTTGGATTAGGGATTTTTACTTTCTAGAAATTCTGACTTGCAAATGCCAGCTTTTTTAAGCTGTCCCCAGCTGGCGGCCTTGGAGCCCCTCTGGGGCTCCTGCCATCCTCAGCTTCTTCTGCACGATCCCGTAGGTACTTCCGGAACTTGTGCTCCGATGACACCCCCATGGTCCGACGAGCTGCCGCCTCCAAGCTGGGAGAGTTTGCCAAGGTTCTTGAGCTGGACAATGTCAAAACCGAAATCATCCCCATGTTCTCCAACCTGGCCTCTGACGAGCAGGTGAGGAGCCTGGGACCGTGCGCCCCTACCCGTGTCTGTGGGGGTAGCCTTGGGGCCTGGCAGCATCCTCCTTTCTGTCGCCCAGGCCCCGGAGGTGAGGGAGGGATGGATCCCCCCTCCCCCCCACTAGACACTCTCTAAAGGAGGGAGGGCGGGGGTAGGGATGGCAGCAGGTGGAATCAGACCTCGGCAGAGCCCTGCTCAGGGCAGGGATGGCACAGAAGGAGTGGTGGGGGGTCTTAGAAATGGTCATGCCCAAAGGAGGGAGCCTCTCAGAGGGAAGCAGGCAAAAATCAGCTCCTGCAGTGAGAACCACCTGGGAATGTCATTGGAAAATAATAGGGAAGGGGCAGCTAGGGGGCGCAGGGGACAGAGCACCAGCCCTGAAGTCAGGAGGCTCCGAGTTCAAATCTGTCCTCAGACACTTAACACTTCCTGGCTGTGTGGCCCTGGGCAAGTCACTTAACCCCGCATGCCTCAGCCAAAAATTATAGTAATAATGCTAGATAATGCTAGTTTGTGGTTTTCTGAGTCAGGAAGTGTCCTGAAAGGATCTGTTTTATTTGAGTTTGGTTCCTGAATCTAGACCATCCCTTTCACTACTTTTCTAATAGAGGAGGGAGCTGAAGTCACAGGGGAGGGGGAGATGTCATGCCCAGGGCACCCGGAGAGGCGGGGCAGAGCCTGAGTGTGGCAGGAATGAGTCAGCACTGAAGCCGAGCCTTCTCTTTCTCCTTTCCCTCCCCCATCACTTACCCGTGTCGAGGAGGGGTTGAGTGGAAGTGAAGGTATTATCTGCAGGCCGGGAGGATTGTGTTTAGGTGACTTAGGAAGGACGGGGCTCACCGTGGTTCTCTTGCACTTCACGGCCACGTTCAGGATGGGGGAGGGCAGGTTTCAGGGAGGCCAATTTTAGCCCCTGAGGGGCAGCGCGTTACCCAGCGAGGAAATTCGAAGGTTCCTGGCCATGTTGTCAGCATCCTTAGATCGGTGCTGGAAAGGCCTTTAAAGCACAGAACGAAGCCTTTTGGGCCCAGAAGGAGCTGGGGCCATATGGAGGCTGCATAAGCACTGGTCAGGGTATCACGGGGGTCCTGGGGGAGGTGGCCTCGGCTCAGAGCTCCCCAGTCTGTCACCAGTGACCCTCCCTGGGCCTCCCCACTCTCCCTCCTCAGGACTCGGTGCGGCTATTGGCAGTGGAGGCTTGTGTCAATATTGCCCAGCTGCTGCCCCAGGAGGACCTGGAAGCCCTGGTGATGCCCACGCTACGCCAAGCGGCAGAGGACAAGTCCTGGCGGGTTCGCTACATGGTGGCAGACAAGTTCACAGAGGTAGGTTGAGGGAGCTTCGGGGGTGGGGGGGTGGGTATTCTGGAGGGTCTCACTTCCTGTTTGAGGATTGGCAGCTGGCAGCCCTTTGGTGAAGGCCGCCTTGGATTTGCAGAAGTAGCACAGGGTGGGCACAGTGTGAGCCCCCAGGCTCCAGAGCTGGAGTTGAGCTCAGTCTGTGCCAGAGAGCCTGACCAGCTCTGGGGGGGGGGGGGGGGGGGGTGCCCACAGTGCTGTGGTCCCCTATTGTTCCCAGCTCTCAACTAAGCCCATTACACCCTTTGCTCCCAATCAGGCCACGCGTGGCCCTCACACGTCTTGGGCCTTTCTTCCCTTCTCTGGAACGGGGGAAGCAACTGGTCCTTCTGCTTAACATGCTTTGCCCTTTCCTGCCCCCGTCCATGCATGCATCGGCCAGGGAAGGATTCACCCTTCTCTTCCTCCTTGTCATTAATGTAATAGTAGCTTGTGTGTCTAGAGCATTTTAAGATCGACAGTGCTTTTGGCCCCTCGGGCCTGTGATGTGAGTGAGCATAGGGATTCTTGTCCCCGTTTTACAGATGACAGGAGTTGCCTGGGGCCAGTCAGCTTGTGTGTGCCAGAGCCCCAAGCCTAAGAGGCCTTTATATGGCAGGAAGCGTTATGGAGTCAGAGGCCTACATTCTGTTATTACACAGGCCAGAGCAGCCGAGATCTGGGGCTGGACGGGAGCCATCTCCTCCTACAGATGGAGAAGCGGGCCTCATAGCTGGGCCTCTGCCAGGCCCATTTCTGCCCTTTGAGCCTCTGCCCTAAATGCCTCTTTCTCTCCTCTGCTGGGGCCACAGCTCAGAGGAGTTAGATGACTTGCTTAAGGTCCCACAAGAGGTGGCGTTTGGAGTCCAGGCTGCTCTGTGGCCCCACATTGCCTTGATCCATTCAGCCCAGGAGTGTTTCATCACAGGCCCTTCACCCACCTCCCATTTCAAGCTCCTTCTCCATTTGAAAAAGGCCCAAGGATCAGGGGTGACATTGGACTCAATTCCTAAGAGCATGAGTGAGAGCAATGCTGATTTGTCGTCTCCTTAGAGGAGTCTGAGTGGGAGCCCGTGTGCCCCTTCGGAGGCCATGCTTCAGAGTAGTTGGTTCAGCTGGACATGTTCAGAAAAGATTGACTAAGATGGAGAGGGGCCTGCCTTCCCCGGCGTTGCCAGTGATCTCTTTGGTGCCCGGCCCTGGCCTTCATTGCCCAGCCCCGGCCTTCAGAGCCCAACAGCCTTTGACACCGCTCTGGCTGCTGGGTTTTAGGGACATAGCTTCGACCCTGCTCCTCCTCCCTGGCTGGCTACTCCTAGGCTCCTCTGCTGGCCCTTTTATTCAGGTTGCCCCCGCTGACTGCGCCATCCCCAGGTGCTCTCTCCTGGAGCTTCTTTTCGCTTTGTACTGTCTAGCTCGCTCGGTGTTCTCCTCAGATCCTGTGCGTCCCATGGTTTTCTCTGTGTAGGTGATTCTCAAATCCATCTGTCCAGCCCTGATCTCTTTGCTGATCTCCAGTCCCACCTCGACCCCTGGCTGCCCATCTCAGAGTCAGTGCCTCCAATCAGAACTCGGTGCTCTCCCCACCCCCCCGTCTCCCCCCAGATCCTCTCTTCTTCTGGAGCTTCCTGTTAGCGGTGAGGGCCCCCTGGACTTGAGTCTTGTTGCCCGGGGCCAGGCCACTGCCATTGGGGCGTCTGTCACGTCCAGCCCTTTCTTTCCTCGCTGTGGTCACGGTCCGGCTCCTGTCACCTCTTCATTGGTTTCCTGGCCTCAGTTTCCCCTCTCCGTGACCACATCTCCGCTGCTCCCTGACATCTCGCGTGTCACGGCCGCTCCTTGGCAGTGAGAGCTCTGCCTCTGGCTCCTGCCGCTTTTCTCCCGGGCATGTGCATCGCCCAGCTGTGCTAACCATGGCCGCCATCTTGCAGCTTCCCCTTCGGCCTTCTCCCCTGGGCCTGGAATAGTATCCTCCTCTCAGCCGTTACTTTCCCTGTTTCTTTGTAGCCTCAGCCTGAAGCTCACCTTTTATGGAAGACTTTTCCTAGCCGCTCATGCAGGGCTTCTCAGGCTTCTCATCTCCTCTGCAGGAAATCTCCAGGTGTTAAATCTTATCTGCCTTGATAGAATGGACGCTCTTTGAGGGCGGGGACTGGGATTTTTTTGAATTCCCAGTGCTTAACATTGTGCCTGGCACACAGTAGCACTTAATAAATGCTTCTTAGATGACTGTATTGGAAGACATTTTTAGACCAGAGAAGGGGAGATTTTCTGGGGGGATCCAGACTTAATCTAAGCCTTCATTGAGAAAAAAGATGAGATTTGTTCTGTTTGGCTTTGGGGGTAGAATTAGGAAGATGGTGAGAGTTAGAGGGAGATTGGTTCCACGTGAGAACATTTCCCTTGTGAGCTGTCCCAGAGGGGCAGGAGCAGTGCTTGGTGCCCGTCATTCTCTCATTTTTCTTGTAGTCCACAGAGATGCCAGCTGGCACCCCTGAGAGCTCTGGGGAGAGGACTCTTGGTGCTTTCCTCTGGTTCCCCTTTCTCACTGTTCCGTTTTTCCTGCTCCATCTAAGAATTTGCTAGCTCTGAGGGAAATAGGAAAAATTGATAATCTCTGTGCCATCAGAATAACCTGTGTACTCTCCTGAGTGTGGCCTGTGAGCCCATCTCTTCCGTACACGTCAGTTTGTCCTTTCACAGTCTAGTGGCGCAGCCAATGTGTGGTCAGAAGGGCAGGTTGGAGGACCCGAGTTGGGAGGGACCTCTGATCCCAGCCTTATCTCTACAAGAATCGGGCCTTTGGGTAACTGGGGAGGTGGGGGCTTGTTTCCCGAAAGCTGTGGCCTCTCCCGGGGCTGATCTTCCTTGGGCAGCTTGGAGCTCAATGGAACCACGGTGAGTCTTAAGCCTCTGTTGGCTCCTTAGGAACATCTGTCTCTTCTTTGCTCTGGGTCGGAATGTTTTTAACTCGTTCTCTACATGGCTGCCTTTCCCCTACCCTTGCCTTCCTCAGCCCCTACCCCCCTGGGCTCTTCAGCTCTTTTTCAGGCCTGTCACTGTCCTGCTCAGCAGCCCCTCAGTCTTAGCAGTGACCTTCACTGACCTGGTCCTGAACACAAGACTCATGTCAAACACCCCTGGGTGGGGCGGGGCAATAGCGATTAAGAACGAAGTCATCCCTGCTGGTACAGTTTGGGTTGTCTGCTGTCCATTGACCCAGTGCCTCTCAGTGCAGCCCCAGATCTGATTTCCTGCCTTGGTGGCCAGGGAATGGGGGGACTAAGCCTTGGCTCTCCCCTGGCCAACTGGATGACCTTGCTCAAGTTCTTCTTAGGGCCTGCCTCAGTTTCTTCCTCTGTAGAATGAGGAGGTTGAATTGGATGATTTTTAGGGTCCCAGCTCTAAATTCTAGGGACATGTCAATAAGAATCAGTACTTAGAGGATGCTTGAAGGTTGACCAAGTACTTTGACAAATAGGATCCTATTTTTCCTTCCAAGAAGCCTGGGAGGGAGGTGCTGTTCTCCTCATTTTACATGTGAGGAAATTGAGGGTAAGAGAGAGTGACTTATCCAGGGTCACATAGCTTATAAATGTCTGCCTGACTCCGGGCCCAGCTATAAAACTTGTGGCTGTTTTGACTGACCATCAGAAATACTGTGAGCACATTTTTCTTTTCATTAAATATAATTTTCTTCAAGTAACCAAAAATCAATTCACTTGTTACCACAGTAGGAAAAAAGCACAGCACCGGTTTGACAAGTTGGCCATGAAAAAAATAAACGTGTCCTTGTACAGCCCAAGCCCAGGCTGGCGGGAGGCCGGGAGCGGCAGTACGCCTCCGCTCTCCTGCCTCATGCTTGATCAATTCTGGAGGCTTCAAAGTTGTTTGTTCGTAGTGTGGGCATTTTCTCCCCCATTTAAAAAAACTTATTTTTCTGGTTATACATATGTGTTAACTTTTTACATTTCTTTACGATCATGGTGGGAGAGAATAAAGAGACTAAAAGAGGAAAAACCACAGGAGAGGAAAAAAACCAGAGCAAAGAAGTGAGCATAGCACGTGGCGTACGTTCCATCTCCATCATTCTCTTTCTGCACGCAGACGGAGTTTTTATCCACCATTTATTGGGATTGCCTTGGCTCAGAGTGTGGTCGTTCTGTATGTAGTGCTTGACCTGCTCTCTCTCTCTTGTCTGTCTGTCCATACAAGGGCTCGCATTTCTCAGAAGCATCCTCTCCCAATTTCTTGGGGCAGTCATTGTTATGGGGCAGAACTTGAAACAAGGTGCTAAGTCAGTGGAATTGATAGAGACATTGGTTGTTTAGCATGGTGCTTAATAGTTCTCTAGTTCAGTACATGTCCTTAGTACTTACTATAGTTCCGCAAGATTCACACCTATGATGAGAGAGCATATAAGCTCGGACAAATTCAGCAGAATCAGAATTAGGGAAGACAGAGAAGTGGTGGCAGGCTGTCCTGTGGAGAACATTGAAACCAAGATCCGGAAGGCCTCCAGAAAACTAGCCGAGCCCCAAGTGAAGGAGACAAGGCTTTGAAGCAGACAATGAAGGATTTGGACCTTCAATACTTGGCTGCACATGGGATGATTACTGAATTGAAACGAAGGCTGCTCCCAGAAGCCCCCCAAGAAACCTGCTCCCAGAGAAGATTACATTTTAGAGAGAATATTACAAGTCTTGTTTAGCCGTCGCCCCAGTTTCCAGTCCTGGTGAATACAGCTGTGTGCATGGGCCCTTTTCCTTTTTCATTGGTCTCATGGGGCGTGGGCCTTGTGCTGATGTTGGCTTGGCGGGCATGCCCAGTTTAGTGACTGCTGGGGCACAGTCCAAAATCCAAGTGACTGCCCCACTTTTATGTGGTTCCACACCCTTCTGGAGTGACTGCTAGGTCATCCACGTCCCCAGCAAGCAGGGAAGTATTTGCATGTCACAGCATGTACCGGGATAATTAAGGCAAGAATGGGCACCTGCAGTCAGCCCTCGCCCGGTCCGGGGTGTTGGGCAGAAAGCTAGGCCTTCTGCTACCTCCCAGCCAGCCCTGTCCCTTTCTGGGGGAAGGGGGGAGGGGAGCTCACAATCAGAAGTACCTAGATCTTAGAATTCAATGCCTTGGGCTCTAATTTGGGTGCTGACACTTCCGAGCTGGGCAGGAGAAGGGCAGGGTTAGTGGTACCAGCACAGAGAAGCAGCTTCCTTGCAATTGTAACTTAGAGTCACCTGAGAGCAAGAGAAAGAAATGGGGAGCCACTGATCCCACATGGGCACTAGGAGTGCTCAGGGCATTGGTCCTCCTGAGTTCAGATCTGACCTCAGACACTTATTGCTGTGTGACCCTGGGCAGGTCACTGCACCCTGTCTGTCTCAGTTTCCCCATCTGGAAAATGAGCTGGAGAAGGAACTGGCCAGTCATAGCAGCATCCCCACCAAGGAAACCCCAGGTGGGCGCAGGGAGAGTCATTGAACATGTTGAACAACAAGAAGTCATACATGAGACCCTTTGCGGGCCACATCTCACCTTAGTCTTAAAATGCACCGTTATCTGTGTTTTATTATATTTTATTTCTCATGTCCAATATTTCCCAATTCCATTTTAATCTGGTTTGGCTTTTGTTTGACATCTCTAGCCTAGAAAGGTTGTGACTTGCCTAGAGTCATGCTTTATTGTTTATCCAAGGTGGACCTTGAATGCAGATCTTCTGCTCTGCAAGGCCAGTTCTTTGTGGTGCTTCGCCATCTCTCCATAGTTGTGTCAGGCTGGGTGAATCAGTTGAACTCCTTGAATCTCAGGTTTCTATTTTTTATTAAAAAAAATTTTTTTTAAATTCACTTTAAACTTACATAAGAAAAAAAATTGCCATGTACCCAGCAGAACTTAAAGGAGGATTCAGAATAGAATAATAAAACTAATGATAATAATAAAAAACATTAGGTTTCAAGAAAACCTATATAATAAATAATATCCATTGTTTTCAAAACTGCCCAGCCTTTCTTTGCTTCCTTGTAGGTTTTCTTTTGTTCTCTGCTGGACATTTTTTACTCCTCCTCCCTTTCTAAAAAAGGCAACAAACGTGTGTGTGTGTGTGTGTGTGTGTGTGTATAGACATATGCACAGTTATCTGTAAACATATATACATATATGTCTATCTTTCTCTCCATATATACACATATATACATATTACACACTTATACATGTGTAAATAAGACCACACTGTTTATTTCCACTTGTCATCTAGAAAATGTAAATTTTTTTTCTGTTTTCTAAAAAGTGTAAATATTTTCCCAATTATATGTAAAAACAATTTTTTGATTAATCTTTTCTCATTTAATATTTCACTTTCCCCCAATTACATGGAAAGACAATTTTTAACATTTGTTTTTTAAGATACTGAGCTCCAGATTCTCTCCCTCCCTTGGGAACTTCTTCATCTCTCAGTGAGGATATAGTTCTGATACAGTTATGTATGGGCAATCTAGATTTGTCATGTTGGGAGACCAGAAACCCCCCCATCCGCCTATGAAAAAATAAAAGAAAGTGACAAAGAGTATGCTTTGATCTGCTGTCAGACTCGGCCAGTTCTTTCTCTGGAGATGAATAGTGCTTTTTATCGTTCATCCCTTGGAATTGTCTTCGATCATTGTGTTGCTGAGAACAGCCAAGCCATTCATAGTTGATCGTCTTCAAATCTTGCTGTCACTGTATACAATGTTCTCTTGGTTCTCCCTTACTTTTCCTCTGTTTGTGTAAGTCTTTCCAAAGTTTTCTGAAATCCATCTGCTCGTCATTTCTTGTAGCACAATGGTCTTTTATCACTATCCTATTCCACAGCTTGTTCAGCCATTCCCCAATTGATGGGCACCCCTCAATTTTCAGTTCTTTGCCATCACAAAGAGAGCTGCTGTAACCATTTCTGTATAAATAGGTCCTTTTTATTATGTGATGATTAACTCTGATGGACGTGACTCTTTGCCACAAAGAGGTGATTCAGGCCGATTCCAATAGAATTGGGATGGAGAGAGTCATCTGCGTCCAGAGAGAGAGCGTGGGGACTGCGTGGGGATCTTAGCAGTGTTTTCATTAGTTTGCTTGCTTTTTTTCCCTTCTTTCTCATTTCCCCCCTTTTGATCTGATTATTCTTGTGCAATATGATAATTGTGTGAATACGTTTAGAAAAATTGCACGTTTAATCTATCTTGGATTACTTGCTGTTTAGGGGAAGGAGAAAAATTTGGAACACGAGATTTTTTTTGCAAGGGTAAATCTTGAAAAGTATTTTGAAAATAAAAAGCTATTATAAAAAAATTATAAAACCCAAATAGGTCCTTTTCCCTTTTCCTTGTTCTCTTTGGGACACAGACCCAGGAGCAGCACTGCTGGATCCGGGGGTGGGGGGGGGAGATTTACACTTGTGTGGCCCCTTGGGCGTAATTACTCCAGAAGGACTGAAACAGCTTAAGTTCTGCCAACAGGGTGTTAATGTCCCGATTTTCTCATGTCCTCTCCACCATTTATCATTTTCCTTTTCTGTCATCTTAGTGAAGCTGCTAGGTTTGAGATGGCATCTTAACGTTCTCGAACGAGTAGTGATTAGAACATCTTTTCATATGACTATAGGTAACCTTGATTTCTTTATCTGAAAACTGCCTGTCTGTTTCCTTTGGCCATTTATCAGTTGGAGAATAGGTTCCTGTTTTGTAAAATTGGATGATTGTTTCCGCTTCCTCATAGAGTTGTTATGAGGAAGATCTTAAAGTACTGTTAGAAACACAAGCCAGTCACAGCTTATTTTAATAAGTTATATTTCATCCCCCAGTGCCTTCCCTGACAGGTTAATACATGGAGGTCCCAGATACCCAGTGCTGCTTTTCTGAGTACGTCGTCACTGCGGTAACAGCCTCCTCTCCACTTAGGAGAACCGGATGTGGCGTCTCGCCGCCCACCGCAGTGTGGGGGGGCCGGGCAGATCCCAGGCTGAGGGAGATCCCCCCAGCTGTCCTTTCTCAGATTGGCGCATGGGTTGTTGCCAGTGGGAACCGCAGTGAGCCGCAGCTCGAATTGTTATTGGCGTTTGTTGCTCCAGAAAGTTCAGCCAGGGTCTGTCCCGAGGATCAGGGTTGGTCCTGGGGACTTGGTTCTCTGTCCCTTCTCCTCACGTGTCGTCCTCGTAAGGTGGCTGACATAACCCCGCTTCCCCTCCTTACGGGCCGTGAGGGGCCTGAAGTGTGATGGGAGAGCGGGGCGGTTTGTTGGTGTTAGAATGAATGAAAGAGCCCGCCAGCGCGCCCTCTCTGCCCTCAAGGAGCCTGCCTCCCTGGGGGAGTCACAGGGACTGCGGGCAGCTTCCTTGGCAGAGGGAGGGTGGCGTTGGGACTGCTGCCTGCCCAGGCCCGCTGCCCCCTGAGCATCCTGGTGGGCAGGGCCCTGCCGGTGGGGGGGGATTGTGGCACAAGTGCCCGTTGGCATTCTGCCACACTATGTTATACTGGACCATATGGTGCTGTGCTGCATATAGTCTGTAGGCTGCACCCCAGGTGTTCTGCTACATTACATTACGTTACATTACATTGTGTCATGTATTGAGGAGGAGAAGGAGGAGGCCCAGGGAGCGAGGGGGCCAGTCCAGCACCTTAGCGAGCAGCCAGCCTGCCCCTGCCCCTCTCACAGTAGGTCTGCGATTGCAGAGAGGAGGGGGCGGGAGGAGGGCTCATGGCTCCCGGCGCCTGGCCTGAGAACTCCCCTTCTTGCCTGAGAACTCCCCTCCCCCCACCCCCTGGACTATCCCCTCCCCCGTCTCCTCACCTTTGTGTTCTCCAGGCCAGGCCTAGTGGGACTGGCCCACCCTGGTGAGAAGCGGAGCCACCCGCTCTCCCCCCTCTTTTCCCCCCCTCTCCCCTTTCCCTCCCCCATCCTCCCTTACCCCTGCCCTCCCCTCCCCCTCACACTACCCTCTGCCCCTGTAGCTCCAGAAGGCCGTTGGCCCAGAGATCACCAAGACGGACCTGGTTCCGGCCTTTCAGAACCTCATGAAAGACTGTGAGGCCGAGGTGAGGGCCGCAGCCTCCCACAAGGTCAAAGGTAGGTGCTCGGGGATTGTGGGGGTGCAGGCGGGGTGGGAGGAGGGGCACCGGGCAGGCGACGCTCAGGCGTCTCCCTCCTTTTCTGCCCACAGAGTTCTGTGAGAACCTCTCCTCAGACTGCCGGGAGAACGTGATCATGACCCAGATCTTGCCCTGCATCAAGGTGGGTGGAGGGCACGGCCGCTGGGGACTGGGCTGAGGGCGTTGCCCCATCTCCTCCACCTCTGACTCCAGAGTCTGGCTCGTCTTCCTCGGTCCGAGGGGCTCAGACGGCTTTGTTAGGTCCTCCTGACAGTTGGGGGCCGCGGAAGCGGCCTCGGAAGGCCCGGGCCAGGCTCTCCAACGCCAAGGCCGAGCTGCCCGGCCTGCCCCGGCCTGCCCTGAGGGGCCCCCAATAAAGTGGTGTTTCCGTGCGCTCAGGGCAACAGAAGGGGCCTGAGACTGGATCCCCCGTGTCCTCTTCTCATAAAAAGAGCAGAAACGAGCCCCAGACCACCCTGCGGCTCAGCCCGTAGAAGGCCTTGTGAGGTGGGACAGGTGCTCCCCACTCTTCCCATCTTACAGAGGGTGAGACTGAGGCAGAGAGGATCTCGCAGAGCTGGTGGTGGTGGGGCGAGACACGTGCTGGAAACGGCCCTTTAATGGGACTCACTTCCTCTGCAGTTCTGAGGTCACTCATTTCACCTTTAAAGGCACTCTGCCAGCAGGGGCCCTAGGCCTTGGCAGACTGGGCTGAGGGGCCCAGACCCTGGGAACGCTAACTCCTGCCCTGTGGCCTGTGGGTCAGTCTGCTGTCAGTGGCATGGGGTGGGAGGGGGAAGGAGGTGTAGTGGCAGGGGGTCTGTGCAGCCAGGGAATGGTGCCAGGCCTGGCAGGGGCCCAGCGGCCGGCTGAGAGGACCACAGCGTCCTGCTTAGGAAGGGCGTTTGCCAAGGGGAAACTGAGGATCGGGTGAAAGGGCATGGGGCCCAAAGAAGAGCGATCCTGGTGGGAGGCGGTTGGCTCCAGAGAGGCCCTGGAGGCAGACGGGCACTTGGTGGTGCTGGAGAGAGCTTCTGGGCTGCTAAAACCAAGCTGGCTGGAGCCCAGGGGTGGAACTGGGCAGCCACTGTGCCCTGCTCAGGGAGTGCTTAGGCCGGGCTTGCGAGGAGCCTGATCGAGCCCGTGCAGGGGGCGTTCCCTTGGGGAACACTGAGGCTCTGAGGCCGTGCTGGCGGCTGCCCAGGTCACCTTCTGACAGGCCTGTTTCGATGTTAGGGCCTGACCAGGTCATTGGGGCCCCGGCAGCTGGAGCCGGTGACCTCACCCATCTGAAATCTGGGGGCCCCACCCTTGGAGTGGGAGAACAGGACCTGTGGCTCCCGCTGTTCCTCCCGAGGGGTGGGGTGGGGCGGGCTGGGAAAGGAGGGGACCCCGAGGTTCCACGGGCAGCAGAAGCTGGCGGGCCCCTCCGGGGCTGGGTCCTTGACCCATTTGTCTTCTTCCCTTCCCCCCCTCCCTCCAGGAGCTGGTGTCAGATGCCAACCAGCATGTGAAGTCGGCCCTGGCCTCCGTCATCATGGGCCTCTCGCCCATCCTGGGCAAAGACAACACTATCGAGCATCTGCTCCCCCTCTTCCTGGCCCAGCTTAAGGACGAGGTGAGTGTGGGCCCTGCTCTGGCCTGGGTCGGGGCCTCAAGATCAGGGTCCCGGCTGAGGCAGGAAGCTGGCGGTCACGTCCCTGCTCGGATGGGGAGAGGGAGGGCCAGGGGTGGAGCGTGTGTGTGGGGGGGTGTAGGTGGGTGTCAGGGTTGGGGTGGCTTGGTTCAAGGGAATCCCTCCACCTGACTCAGTTTGGAGACGAGGACGGGGAGGGGGAGCAGGGAGGGCCAGAGGCTGCGGCGTTTGGACACGACCGCATTGGGGGCTGTCTGTCGCCCCTGAGCCTTCCCCCCTCACTCACTGGTCTCCCCCCAGTGCCCCGAGGTGCGGCTGAACATCATCTCCAACCTGGACTGTGTGAATGAGGTGATCGGGATCCGGCAGCTGTCGCAGTCCCTGCTCCCCGCCATCGTGGAGCTGGCAGAGGACGCCAAATGGCGGGTGCGGCTGGCCATCATTGAATACATGCCCTTGCTGGCCGGGCAGCTGGTGAGTGGGAGGGGGCGGCCACCACACTGGGGAAGGCTCTGAAGGGGGGCACCGAGGAGATGGACTGGGGCCTCTGGAGCCCCCCGTCTGAGGGTAGAGATGCGTCCCAGCAGTGGGACTCCCCACTATGGGGACCACGGTGTCCAGCCTTGGGTAGAGCATGTAGAGTGTGCCCAGGAAGGGCCTGCCAGCTGATTGGAGTTAGCCTGGCCCCGGAGCTGGCAGTGTGGCAGTGACGGGCACACCGGGTCATCCTGCTGGGGAGGAAGACAAGGATCCAGGACGGGAGCCCGGCCCCCGGGGAGGCTCTGCGCCTTGTGGCCGTGCCCCTGGGCCCCCGTTGGGGTTGGGGCGGCCTGTAGCTGGCCGTGGGACCCAGTCTCCACCGTGGGGGCAGGAGGCCCCAGTGCCAGGCTCGCCTGTGACTTCCAAGACACGGACGCAAACATGTCCTGATGTCACCTGAGTTAGCAGGTCCCAAAGGCCTTTTGGGTGGAGGAGGGGCCCTGGACACTGACCCGAGGTGGGCCAGAAAATGGCTGAGGGAGCCCAGGCTGGTCTAAGACTTTGGGCAAGTCTTGTCATCTCCCAGAACTTCTGTTTCCTCTTCTTTAAAATGGAACCGATGAGGACAGAGGTTGGGACAAAGCCGAGGGTCCCAGTTTAGAAGAGGAGAGAAGCCCTGGGGAAGTCAAGTCTAGAGCTGGACCCCCGGGCCACTTCGGGCAGCTTGGCCAAGTAGATCCTTGGGTGCTTTCTCCCTGATCTCCATGTTCCCATTGACTTCTCCAGCCCCTTCCATCCGGTCCCAGAAGGGCCATCAGAATCCCAAGTCCGCCATTGTCCGTAGGGTCCGAGGTCTCTGGTGCCCCTCTGACCCTCTCCCTCTCTCCCTCAGGGCGTGGAGTTCTTTGATGAGAAACTGAACTCCTTGTGCATGGCCTGGCTGGTGGATCATGGTGAGTGCCCAGAGGAGTGGGCAGGCGGGGAGGGCGCAGACCCTGCTTTCCTGCGGGCTCTTGGGGTGGCGGCCAGCCTAGGCCAGTGCAGGGGGACTGCGGCAGAGCGGGATTCTGGGATGTTCCAGGTGCGACCCCTTCCCACCACTGTCAGGGTTCCACAGCTGCGTAAGATGAGGGTACAGACACACCATTTCCTGACATAAAATCATAAATCTTTTTTGGAACAACTTTTTGTGGGCATGTGATTTTACTAGAGATGAAAGCTTATTTGCATATTAATGAGCTGGATCTGCTTGCTTATTTTTACATAAAGGCTTTTTACATGCCTTTTAGGCTGCAGATTTTGGGGGACCCACATGTGAGGATGGTAGGCTTCAGGTTAAGCAGCCTTGCTGCTGTTAGAGAGCTCTGGTTCTGGCACCTGGGGGAGGCCTTGAAGGAAGGGGGGAGCCGCCTCTGACTTCCTCACGCCCTTCCACTGGCTTGGGACTAATAGGGACAGCCCAGCCCTCCTGTCCTGGCCAGTGCCTAGACCTCCACCCCAACCCGCGTAGTGTCACCTGGAGCGAGAAAAGCCAGCTTCCACTTTTAGCTTTGTGGAAGAAAGGAAGAAAAACTCATTTCGGAAGAGTTCCTTTAAGTGCAGGGGCCCGAGAAGCTTGTCCGATGGGAGGGGGTGGGTGCTGGAGGGATCTCTGGATTTGGAAAGGTGAAGGAGGGGATGGGCTGACACGCCCCAGGCTGCCACCCCCCAGGCTGCCACCCCCCAGGCCGCCCCCCCAGAGAGTTGTGAAAGGGGAGGGCCTGGGGAGTCGGGGTGCTCTTGGACAAGCTGCACCGTCCACTTCTGGGGTTTGCCTTCCTCCCCTGGGTTGTGGCTGCCGCCCTCCTGAGCGTGCTGACTATTCCTACAGTTTTTAAGACAATCTGTGCCCTCGGGGACCCAGGTTTCCCTCAGTTTGCTCTCCCCCCTTCACCCCCTTGGTGTGAGGTTTTGAGGGGCCGCTGGGTTTCTGTGGATCTCTCTTTGGCTCTGAGTGCAGACCCATGGTACCTTCCTCCTCCTCTCCCTTCCAGTCTATGCCATTCGTGAGGCAGCCACGAGCAACCTCAAGAAGCTGGTGGAGAAGTTTGGGAAGGACTGGGCCCATGTCACCATCATCCCTAAGGTCCTGGCCATGTCTGGGGACCCCAACTATCTGCATCGGATGACCACGCTCTTCTGTATCAACGTGAGGACTCTCAGCCTCGTGTGGTGGGCTCTGGGAGGGGGAAGAGGATGAGGGAGCTGGGGCGTCCGGGGCCTGCTCCCCAGAGCCACGGGGAAGCCTTGTTGGAGGCTCGTATTGGGGTCATGGTGGTCGGGCCCAGAAGAGACAAGGCCTCTCCTCTCCCCAGGTGTTATCTGAGGTCTGTGGGCAGGACATCACCACCAAACACATGCTACCCACAGTCTTGCGCATGGCGGGCGATCCCGTGGCCAACGTCCGCTTCAACGTGGCCAAGTCCCTGCAGAAGATCGGGCCCATCTTGGACAACAGGTGAGCGGGCCGGGGGACTGGGGGGGGGGGGGGGGGGGGGGGGGCGGAAAACTGGATCTTTTCCCTTGACCAGAATTCCACTCATGGAGGCTGATGGCCAGTGTGACCGACCTGCCCCGCTGCTCACATCCCCTGCCTCCCCCAGTGTTTCTGCTGCCCTGTGTCTTCTCCCTGGCCTCCAGGATGTCGGTCTCTGCCTGCTCCCCATTCCCAGTGTCTCTGGCTTCTCTTCATGGCCTCTGCAGCCACCCCCCCACCCTGTGACCCGTGACCTGTATGTGCCCCTCCCCCTCGACCCCAGAGAGCTCTCTCTCTCTCAGCCCCCTGTTTCTGGCCCTGGGGTCCACTGAGGCCGCCTCTTCCTCTCTTCTGTCCCACCAGCACACTCCAGAGCGAGGTCAAGCCCATCTTGGAGAAGCTGACCCAGGATCAAGACGTGGACGTCAAGTACTTCGCTCAGGAGGCGCTCAGTGGTAGGTCCTGGGGCGGGGCAGGCCATGGGGGCGGGGCCGGGGTGGGGCAGGCACCAGGGGGATGGACCTGGGGCGGGGCTGGGGGTGGGACTGCAGGGGTATTGGGGGGGCAGCCCAGCCGTTGCTTGCGTTAGCTAAAGGTGTCCCTCCTCCCCTCTTGTCTCCCCCAGTTCTGTCTTTGGCCTGATGATGGAAGAGGAAGGAGCTGGTGTTTCTGCCCCCCTCCCTGGGCGGTGGGGGGCACCGTTAGCTCTGCCTCCCAGTGCATGGTCTGACCCCTGGCTCCCCTCCCTCTCTCCAGCACGGCTCCCCTCCTTCCTCCCTGCTCTCCCAGGGGCGGAGGGCTGCACCAGGCTAGGGGCCCTGGGGGGACGGACAGAGCGGCCTGCAGGAGTGGAGTGGCCGGCCTGCCTGCCTGCAGGGTAGGAGCGACAGGGCAGGAAAGGGGTCACCCAGGTCCCCGGCCCCTGCTCCTGCAGAGGGACCCCCTTCCCCGGCCCCTCTCCTCCTCCTCGGCTCTCCCCTCCGCCCCCACTGTGGGTGGTTTATCGTGTCAACTGTGTGGTTTTAATTTTGTTCCTTTTTTCTTTTCACGGAGAAATAAATGGATGGAAATACTTGGGTTTGTGTCACTTGTTCTGGGGGGGGAGGGCAGGCCGATAAAGGACCTTCCTCTTTGATTTTTCCTTTTATTTCAGAGACCACAGCCCCGATGCTCCTGGGGGTGACCTCCCCTGGGGAATCTCCCTCCGTTCCCTGTCTCTGTGGCTCCAGGGGATTAAGGGAATTGGGGGCAAACTGGAAGGTCATGGCCCCAGAGGAGTGGGTGAGAATGAAGGAATCCTCGTGGGGACCTTTAGAGCTGGAAGCTCCTCAGGGGGACGGCCTGGGCAAAAATAAGCATGTACCCCTCAGGCTGGGCCCTGGGAACACAGGCCCAACTCTCAGCCCCTTTGCGGTTTCCTTGGCAGAGATGCTTCTCCAGCTCATTTTACAGATGAGGAAACTGAGGGAAACAAGTGCAGGGACCTGTCCTGACCTCGGATTTCCCACCACCCAGCTCTGTCCCCTCCTTAAGTGAAGCTGCTTTTCAGGCGGCAGGAAGTCTGCTGGTCCCCTAGAGAAGCCGCCCCAGCATTCCCTTGGCCAGACAGTGGAGATGGCCCCCCAAGTGGGCTCCGGGTGTGGACTGCCGGCCCTTCCTCTTCTGCTTTAGAGGAAAGGGGCCCGGCAAGGGGCGGCTCCCCCGTGACTGTCCCTCCCCCCTCCCCCCCCCCCGAGAAAGGGGGCGGAGCCTGGGGGCAGGGCCAGGGCAGGGCACCAGGGACTGCGGGGGTGCTGAGCTCTCTCCTTCCCTGCCCCCCCAGGCCCGGCCTGTCCCTGCTCCGGGGCTCACCTAGAAAGTGCGGAGTTAAGGTCCCGGCGGCCCGAGGGCTTGGGTTCAAGTGCAGCAGTGGCTCACCCGCCCTGGCTCAGCCTCGGCTGCCCCCTCTAGACTGGAGAGGGTCGGGTTAGAGCCTTTCTCGCTTGAGAGTTCCAGTCGGGCACTCGTTTTCAGGCAGATACTGGAGGAGAGGGCCATTTTACAGATGAGGAAACTGAGACAAACCCCGGGGCCCGGTTGCTTCGATTTGGACCCGCCCCTGCCCGGAGTCCGCCTTCTGCAACCTGGGTCCCGGGTTCCCCAGCGCGTCCGCCCCCCTCAGCCCCCCCAGGCTGTCGGGGGTCCCAGTTCTCCTTGGCCCCTCCCAACGTGCCCGCCCCCCCTCCCCTGGCTCCCTCCGGGCAGCCCCTGCCTGGGCGCGTCCCGGCCGGCAGTCACCTCCCGGGGAAATGCCTTGCCCCCCTCGGCTTCTCCTCCCCCCCGAAACCATCACCGTCAGAAGCCCTTATTTTTGGGGCATTTCTGGGCCTTTTGGCCCCTCCCCCCAAATGCAAACGGACCCCTCGGAACAAGGGAAGCGAGGCCCGCCCGTGACCGGCCCTCGCCCGGCGTGCGGCCCCGTGACCGCGCCCTTTTCCCAGCTCAGGAAGGCCCCCCGGCCCGTGCCGGTCCTGTCCCGCGGTGGCCCGGGACGCCCCCCCCGCGTGCCAGGCCCGGGCCGCCCCCGGCGGCCAGGCCACGTGACCGCGCCCCTCCGCGTCAGCTCGGCCCCTCCGCCCCTTGGAATGGACGACTTTGTGTCTCCGCCGGGCGAGCTCGCGGGGAAGGGACTGGCGGGAGGGGGGCCCGGCGGGAAGGGGCGGGGCCCCGGGGAAGGCGGGGCCCGGCGCGGGGAGGCGCGGGCGGGAGGTTGGGCAGGGGCGGAAGGCCCCCGCGCTCCGCCTTGGGCTCCGGCCCGGGGCCCGAGTCCCCGCAGCCGTTGGAGTCCTCCTGCAGGGCCTGCTTCAGGGCGCTGGTCAGGGAGCAGGGCAGGTGCCGGCGGAAGCGCTGCCCCACCCACGAGTAGAGGACCGGGTTGAGGCAGCTGTTGGCGCTGGCCAGGACGAAGGCGGGCGTGGCCAGGTCCAGCAGCCACCCGGGCTCGCGGTCGGCCAGGTTGCCGACCAGCTCCAGGAGGGTCACCAGGTGCAGGGGGAACCAGCAGCCGAAGAAGGCCGCGACCACGGCCGCGAGCACCCGGAAGGGCCGGTGGGACCGCAGGGACTGGCTCCCGGCCCTGAGGCGGGCCGCGCTGAGGCCCGAGCAGGCGCAGATGAGGAGCAGAGGCCCCGCGAAGCCGGCCACAAAATTGACGGCCACGTGAGCCCTGTACCTCCTCGCGGCCCGCTCGGCGCCCTCGGCCCACGGATTGAAGTTGTTGTAACAGTAGGTGACCCCGCTCCGGGGGTGCGTGAAGGTCTGCCGGTAGGCCAGGTAGGGGCTGGAGAAGGCCGCGGCCAGGCCCCAGGCCCCGCAGGCCATCAGCGCCAGCCGGGCCGGCGTGCGGTGGTTCCGGGCCCACAGCGGGCGCAGGATGCAGACGCAGCGGTCGGCGGAGACCAGCGTCAGCAGGAAGACGCTGGCGAACATGTTGAGCATGGTGAAGACGTGGTAGAGCTTGCAGAGCGCGCGGCCGAAGGGCCAGCGGCCCGAGGCCAGAAACGCTACGTTAATGGGCAGCAAGGCGCAGAAGGCCAGGTCGGCCACAGCCAGGTGCAGGAACCAGACTTTGGTGATGCTCTGCGGCATGCGGAAGCCCGTCACCCAGATGACCAGCCCGTTGCCCGCCACCCCCAGGACGGAGATGGCCGCAAGGATGACCAAGAACAGGCGGTGGAGCGCCAGCCTCGCCCCGGCCGCAGGGTCTGGAGGAAGCTCCGAGGAGTTGGCTGGAGGAAGCTCCGAGGAGTTGGCTGGAGGAAGGGAGGTGGCCTCCATGTTATTTGTGGCTCACTTGTGGATCGGCCAGCCGGCGTTTGTTGCCGGTGGAGGCGAGGCACGGTTCTGTAACAGAAAACCCAGAGATAGAAAGAAGTGCTAGAGAAGAAAGATCTAGGAACATACTCGGCAAAGTCATGTGGAAGTGGACCCAGAAGAAAAAGTGAGAAGCCTCATTTGGGGCTCGGTGTGAGTCTTACCGAGTCTTGCCCGTTGAAGATTTCCACCCACTCCCGGCTCCTGGGGACTAAGCCCAAATCAGTCATTTTTCTTGGGGACTGCGACAGATCCCACGAGGCCCTCTAACATTTCTCCCCACGTCGAGTCTACGCCCTGAAGGCTGAAAACAAACCTTTGACGCTTTTGTGTTCTCATTTAAAGGGAGTCTGCATGTGTGCATGTGTATGGTCAGTAATTACATACATTTATATTGTATTTTATAGAAAAATCAAATAGATACTAAAATGAGGGGTTTTTTTCCTTTCTGGGTCCAAATCAACTTGTATTTGAAATTTGTTTCTCCTTTGGGAGGTTTTCTGTTCACATGTAAACCGTTGACCTTAGAGAGAGCAGTCTCCTTCCTAGAGATGGAATGGAGCCCCGGAAAGAGCCTGGAAGATGGCAGACACAAATCGGAGCCCTAACGTTTCTGCTGATTGTCTGGATGGCTTTGGGTGAGGGATTTCTCATCTCTGATCTTGGGCTTCTCCATCTGAGGGTTGGACTGGGTAATCAGGGAATTGGAATCCCAGAGTATGACCCTGGCGGAGCAGAGGTGTACCTTCCAGTTCCATGACCAAAGCCTGTGGATTCAGATCTCTTTTTTTGGAGACCCCAGCTGCCATGTTCTCCCCGCCCCTCCCTTCGCATCTGTGCCCCATGGCTGGCACCTGGAGCATCCTGCCTCCCCCTCCCCAGAATTCCCAGGGCCCCCGCTCACCCTGAAGTGCTGATTCTACTCAGATTGCTGAGGTCTCCTGAAGACTTTTCCTGCTGCTGCCAAAAAGAGATGTGAACACAGGCAGGGCAGGCTCAGATCTGATAAAGGGACAGAAAGAGGAACTCTGACCCCATGGTCCTGTCCTTGCTATCTCATGCCATTTCCTGTGAAGATGCTTTTTTTCCTGCAAAGAACAGACTTCATAGGTCAGGTTTGACTACTGGAGAGAGCCTTGAACTGAGAAGAGACTCACTATCTCCACTTTTAATTGACTTGTCTGTTGGGACAAGTTGCTTCCTCATTCAAAATCAGTTCATCAGTAAAATGGAAAAAAAAATCCCTATCATGTCTACTATCACAGAAGGCTGTCACAAGTGTTAGCTAAGATAACATATACAATAAAGGGGTATCAGGGTGGCATAGTGGATAGAATACCTGAAAGCAGGAAAGAAAACCTGAATTCAAACCCAAGCCTCAAACAATGTACTGTGTGACCCTGAGTAAGTCACTTAACTTGGTTGCCTCAGTTTCCTCATCTGTAAAATGAGCTGGAGAAGGCAATGGTAAACCACTCTTAGCTTTGCCAAGAAAACCCCAGAAGAGTTGGACCGGACAGAAATGACTAAACAACAATAGCAACAATATCATAAAATTTGAAGGATCAAGAGCTAAATAAATGTTAAATCGCCAAGTATTAAGTGTTTACTGTGCCAGGCACTACAGGCCAGTGCTACACTGCGGGGATATAAAGTAAACAAATAAACAACAAAAAATTAATCCTCGAACTCAATGTGTCCACTCTAATGTGGGAGACAACATGAAAACAGCCATAAACGGATAAGATATAAATGGAATAAACTGTAGACTCTTGGAGAGAAGCATTAAGGTTAAGAAGGATGGGAAAGGTTTCTTGGAGCCAGTTGAACTTAAGGTGAAATTTGAAGGGAGCAGGAATGCCAGGGTGTGAAGATAGAAAAGCTAATAAATAAATTAAAAAACAAAATAAATAAATAATGGCAGAAAAAATTCTAATATTTCTAATTCTAAATTCTAATAAAGGATATATGCTTATGCCCTTGAGTGATTTACCCCACAAAGTACCAGAGGGAAAAATAGACCTTTAATGAAAAAAGAGGAGTTCCGAGCATTTCTCATGACAAAACCATAGCTCTATAGAAACTTACATTCAAATATGGGGAGGTGATACATGTGTCCTTTCTGAATCTGATCATTATCAAGGGTCATAGAGGGAATCTAATTAGAAAACCTGGGAGTGATTCTATTATGTCTTTGTGAGCTTAAGAGAAAAATGGAAAGAGAAGGGGAGGGGAATATATCAGAGAGAGAAGGGAAAGGAAAATTGGGGAAATTATCTCATAATTATGGTACACAAAGAAACATCTATACAAACAAGGAGGAGGAGATGGGGGGAGCAGCTAATTCCATCCTCATTCTCATCCAAACTAGTCTAAAAAGGGAGAAATATAATTGGAAACAGAAATACATTTTATTCAACAGGGAATTCAAGAAGGGAAGAAGAATAAGAGGGTAAATTTTTTAAAAGATAAGACCTAAGCAAACACACTATAAGGATATACAGAAATATCCTACAGTTTTTGTTTTTTTTGAGGTGGCAAAGAATTGGAATCTGGGAGTATTATATTCCATCACAATATTATTGGGCTATAAGAAATGGCGATGAGATTGGTTTCAGAAAAAACTGGAAAGTCTTAGATGAATTAATGCAGAGTAAACTAGACAGAAGGGGCCAGCTAAGTGGTACTGTAGTGCATGAGCACTGGGCCTGAAGTCGGAAAGGAAGATGAGTTCAGATACAGCCTCAGACATACCTAGCTGTGGGATTCTGGGCAAATCACTTCACCCTATATTCCTCAGTTCCCTCCTCTGTAAAATAAGCTGGAGAAGGAAGTGACAAAGCATTCTAGTATCTCTGCCAAGAAAATCCCAAATGGGAACACAAAGAAAGAGTTGGATGTGACTGAAATGACTCAAAAAACTCAAGGTGAGACTTCTAAGTAGAGATGTGCAAGGGATATTTGGTGATGCTGAACTGGACCTCAGGAGAGAAATGAATTAGAGACATGTAGATTTCTGCCAAGAAAACAAGTGGAGTCAGAATGGGACATAACTGAAAACTACCTAAAAACCATAAAAATGATACCAGTTGATTTCACTGAGATTTTTGTTCCAGATTTAAAATTCTTATTTCCATTGAATGAATTAAAGTATTCGGGCTGTGTCCTTGAGAATGAAAAAGTACCTGGAAAGACTAACATTTTCTTGAGCAGTGAAAGTTTGTACCTCAGCCAGTAGTTCTTTCCTGGGATTTTGTACCCTTAAAAAATAATTTCCGGAGTAGCTCGGTGGTGCAGTGGTTAGGTGAATGTCTCAAGGAGATTGTCTAGACTTGCAGTCATTTACAGAAGGAAGCTAACAGTATAAATTTTGAAATATTGAGGAAGTAAAAAGATCATTCTCTTCTCTCCCATCTCCATGACCCTTTTTGTGCAATCATTTCAGGCTTGTTTTTCAGTTACGACCCCATTTGGAATTTTCTTGGCAAAGATACTGGAGTAATTTGCCATTTCCTTCTCTAGCTCATTTTACAGATAAGGAACCTGAGGCACACAGGGTAAAGTGATTTGCTCAGGGTCACATATATAGCTAGTATCTGAGGACATTTTTGAACTTTCTGTTCCTGACTCCAGACATCAAATTATCTCCACTGTGTCACCTAGCTGCCCTGTATAGGAGGAATCATACAACATGCTAACTGTCCTTTGGATTCATCTTTCTGATTCTCTTTTTATTTTTTCTTGAGGCAATTAGGGTTAGCTGACTTGCCCAGGGTCACACAGCCAGGAAGTGTTAAGTGTCTGAGAACATATTTGAACTCAGGTCCTCTTGATTTCAGGGCTGGTGCTCTATCCTCTGCCCTGCCCAGCTGCTCAGCTGCCCCGCCTCTCTTTTCTTCATCTGGGACTTTTGGAAGGTTGATGACCACCTCAGTTTGAAGAACAAGCACAACCAGGAATGCTGAATGAAGCATCTTAGGACTGACCAGTTCTTGAGCCAGCTCAATAAGCTTTTATTTATTATTCATTTATTGAGTGCTGGGGATCCACAGTACTGTGATCTCAAATCAGCTCAATCCCTATAGATCCTAGGAATCAACTATAGGATTCAACTACAGTCTGCTAGAGGCAGCTGGAATAAGCCCTTGAGATTGAGCTGATTGTTAAATATTCAGCATGAGCATTTACAGCTCAGAGCAAACAGTTACATATAGGTCAAGGCTTAATTTATTATTTTGTTGATTATCTAGATTTTAAAAAGTGATGGAGAAAATTTACTTTAAAATACGTTCTGCACACAATGTCGCCTTCTGTCCCCCTAACCTGTTGTCAAATATTTATCCACATCCCCTGAGACAGAGGGTCAGATTTTCCTTTTGTTTCCTCTGCTTCCCCTAATTTAATGATCTTGAGCTGGGGGAGGAGTGAAAGCCTCTTCCCCCTTTCTCTTTATGAGTTGGATGAGAATGTGTTTGGGAAACATGCCCATCCAAAATTGGAGAAGTGGCCAGTGTGTATGATCAGAAGGTGTGACTAAAGGAGTTTCTATTGACTATTTGATTTTAACTTCATGTTTTTAAAAATTTGAGCCTATTCTACTACCTTAAGACACTCAGTCATAATGCCTATGGGGCAGCATAGTGTAATGCATCAATTTTCAATCTATTTATCTCAGCACACTCTTAAGAATTATTGGGGATGCCGCTCAAGAGCTTTTATTTATATGGATGATATCTATAGATATTTACAGTATTAAGAATTTAAGCTGATACAATATAAAAATATTCCATTAAAAATAATAGACTCATTTGTTCGGTTATTTTTAGTTGTATCCTACTCTTTGTGATACCCATCTCCCCTTTTTTTGTAAAGATCCTGGAGTGCTTTGCCATTTCCTTCTCCAGTTAGTTTTACAGGTGAGGAACCTGAGGCAAACAGGGGTAAGTGACTTGCTGAGGGTCACACGTCTAAGCTAACACACCTAAGGCCAAATTTTAACTCAGGCTTTCCTTAGTCTAGACCCGACACTCTATTCAGCATCATTAACTTATCTGCCTCATATAACCCATTACTTGTTGACAAGACTAATACATTTTTTTGGCATCAAATTCTTTTTTTAAATTTTTTTTTTGAAAAAGACAGTAAGAAGAAAAGAAAAACAGAAAAGGAATGCAAAACAAAACAAAGCAAAACAAAAGAGAACATTGTATGGACTAACATATTTTAATGAAAACAACTATTTCCCCAAAATAGCTGTTATCAGAAACACCAAACATTAGTGAGAAGAGTGACAGTATTTTATAGATTTTTGCAAATCTCTTTAATATCTAGCTAAATAATAAATAGCTGAATTCTCATATTTTCTTCTGCTTTCAAACTGCTACAATATGTTGTTTTGGTTGGAATAAAGAAAAGATGGTTTCACACAGATATGTAGTGGGAAAAGAGGGAAATATTGAATAGAAAAATAATGTCAACTAGATGGAGTGCCAGACATGGAGGCTCGTCTACTTGAGTTTGAATCAGTCTCATGCATTTCCCAGCTTCGTTGACACCGGACAACTCACTTAGCCTTTGCCTCAATTTCCTCATCTGTAAAATGAGCTGGAGAAGGAAATGGTCAAACCATTCCAGGATCTCTACCTAGAAAACCCCAAATGGGGCTCATGAAGAGTTGATAATAGCTCTCCACCAACAAATTCTTATGAAAATAATTGACCTCATGAACTCCCTAAAAAATCTTTGAGCCCCCAAAGATCCATGGACCACACTTTGAGAACCACATATGTAATGGATAGAAAATCAGTCTTGAAGCTAAGAAGATCTAATTTCAAGCCCTGTCCTACACAGATACTGATGATGTGACTCTGACTTTGGCACTTAAGGTCTTCAGGAAAGTCTCTAAGAAAATGTTTCAGAGAACATCTCATCTAGAGATTCCCTATAGCAGTAAAATCATAGATCTAGTAAACTCCTCTATTATATAAGATGGTTGGGCTGTAAATTGGTGTAACCATTCTGGAAAGCAATTAGAATTGTGTTTTTAAAAAGTGAATAAAGTAGATTTACCCTTTGAGTCAGAGATCCCACTCACAGGTATATAGCTCAACAAGATCAATGTTCAAAGCAAAGGTCTTATGGACAAGACACCAGCATGTTTATAGTAGCCAAGAATAGGGACCAAAATAGATGCTCATAAATTGAGGAAGGACTAAACAAATTGTGGCACTCGAATATAATAGAATATTACTGTCTAGTAAAAAAGGATATGACTATGAAGATTACAGACATACATAGGATTACTTACATGAACATAAGCAGAGGAAAGCAAGTAGAGTCAAGAAAACACTATACACAATTACAGCAACAACATCAATGGGAAGAACAGCCACAAAACCCAAAACTGAATGCCATGAGAGTGTGTAATCTTCTACTTGGTTGACAGTTTTTGCTAAACTGCCCCTTCCATGTCTCTTTAATTTAATTCTTTAATTCCTCTCTTAGAGGAGGAGTAGAAGAGATAAGTATTTTGAAAACTGAAAGTAATGTGAAAGCAAAAGAATTTTCAAAAATACAATTGAATTAAAAAAAAAAGAAAAACTAGGGTATTGCAATATACCAAGTGCCTGAATTTATAGGTCCTGAGGAAAAAGACATGAAAGATTCAAATATCCATAAGGAATGGGGTTGTAAGTCAAACTACAAATGCCATTTTAAATTCGAATATTTTTATCTCTAGTTTGAATCTGTAGAATTTGAATTCTAATATTTAGGTCTGGGACTGGAGTAGGACTGGAGAACTAGAGGAAAAAGCCACCAGACACCATTTTGAAGGTGGGGAGAACCAGCTGGTTTCATTCTGATAGCTAGAAAGTTATTTCTAGATGACTGGAAAGTTATCCATATGGCAGACAGAGCAAGACAATCAGTTTGAACAGAGAGCCACCTGGTGGTTAATTCAGATTTTGTTCAACACTGAACAATTTCAAACTGTAGTTATTGGGAAGTGACAGCTGTGAAAAAAGAATCTTTTAAAATAATATTAAAAACTGGGTTTTTATTTAAGATTTCCAAAGTTCTATAACTATACACACATCTCACTTAGCCTTCACAACAACTGGGGCCTTTATTGCATTCACTTTACAAAGGAGGAAATTGAGGGTAGACAGTGGTTAAAAAACTGCCCACTGCGGCTAGTAAGTGCCTGAGATCAGATCTTAACTCAGAAAGAGGAAGAGTCTTCTTGTGTCCAGGTTTGGCCTTCTATGTACTGTGAAGCCAGTCAGTCAAGAAGCATTTTTTTCCCCCTGAGGCAATTGGGATTAAGTGACTTGCCCAGGGTCACACAACTAGGAAGTGTTAACTCAGGTCCTCCTGATTTCAGGGCTGGTGCTCTACCCACTGCACCATCTAGCTGCCCCTAATGAACATGCATTTTTGAGAGCTTAGTCTGTGTGGTTCACAACATAGCATTTTCACTCTTTTTGTTATTGTTAGTTTGTATTTTATTTTCCTTCTCATTTTTTCCTGTTTGATTTGATTTCTCTTGTATGACATGATAATTGTATAAATCTGTATGCATATATTGGATTTAACATATATTTCGACCATATTTAATGCATATTGGATTACTCACCATCTAGGAGAGGTGGTGAGGAAAAGGGGAAAATTGGAACACACGGTTTTGAAAGGGTTAATGTTGAAGAATTATCCATGCATATGTTCTGAAAATTAAAAAAGCTTTAATAAAAAAAAAAAAAAGATCTTACTCTGTGTCAGGCACGATGCTACATGGTTCCAGACATGTGATCCAGCTCCTAAATGGGCACAGAAGTGGGAGCGGGCTGTCCTGTTTGAACATCAGGATGCCAGAATTGTTGGGCCACAGCATCCTTAAGAGAAGCAAAGTATAAAATGATGGGAAAGATGCCAAAAGCTTGTGGAGCTCTAATCTGATTTAGAATTAGAAGAGACTCAGAGATCAAGTCTAACCCTCCCATTTTACAAAGAGATCCACAGGTGACTGACTTGCCTAGGGTCGCACACCTAGTAGGTGTTTCAGGTAGGATTTGAACCCAGGGATCCCTGATTCCCAATGCAGCGTTATTCATTAGACCAGGAATAAATGTAAAGTCCTATCTGTGGGGTAAAAAAAAAATCTCTTTCCATTTTTTTGTGGGTAAAAACAGAGACATAGTCTTTCCTGTGACAACACAAAACTCCATCAAGCTAGTGTTATTTCTTTATTCTGCTTCTAGTTGTCTCCCCTCACCCCTTCCTCTCTCCCCCTTCCCCCTCAAGAGGTGTGAGTACTTGGGATTTTCTTTAAGGCTTATAATTAGATGCTGGTTGGACAGGGATGGCAGCTAAATGCACATCCTGATTCTGTAAGGGAAATCTTTTCTTGCTATTTTATTTTCTGTGCTGTGTGATTCAGGATCTACTCTGATTGTCTGAGATTGGCTCGTTCAATAAGCTCCAAAATTTGTTGGACTTTCGGTCCAAACTCCAGGGTGGGATGTACCATAAGACTTTGGGAAGCTTTTTAGACTTCAGTGTGGAAGCTGGACAGCTCCTTTGGGGAAGGAGCTGAGAAGGTAATGGAGGGAGTGAATGAGATAAATAAAAAAAGCAATTATTGAGAGTTTTCCTGTGCCCCAGGCACTAAAAACAGACAGTTCCTGAATTCAAAAAGCTTGACTAGGACTGTCCTTTGTTCTCTCACTGCTTGTCTAAGCAGCCTGATTCCAAGGTTGGGGGAAAGAGTCAAAAAGAGAAAATAATTCTCTTTCTCTGTCTCTCTCTGAGAGAGACAGAGAAAGAGAATTATTTCTCTCTCTCTCTCTCTCTCTCTCTCTCTCTGTCTCTCTCTCTCTCTCACACACGCACACACACACACACATCTCAGATCTTGCAATTATGATAAAGTCATCATGTGGAAGGGATATTATATTATGTCCTCCTTCCCCCTTTTTAGCTCCCTTTTAGATATTGTTTTCCCCTATTAGAATACAAGCTTCTTGAGGGCAGGGGCTATTTTTATTTTAGCTTGTATTAACAATCCCAGTGCTCAGCACAGTGCCTGGCACATAGTAAATGCTTATTAAATGCTTCTTGTTTTGTGTCTAGGAGTTTAAATTCTAATAGGTGAAGATAGCACATAAAATGAAGCAGAAAAGGGATGTTGTAGGGAAAGTAGGTGGGAGCAAGATGAAGAGATAGGAATAGAAAGCCAGGAGGAGGGAAGTCAGTCTATGGCTGGTTCTGATATTTCTTCTAATAAGGGCTGCAGGCAACAACTCAGCAAATGGGAGGAGCTGTCCAGCTTTGGGGCAGGCTGGGGGTTCTCCATTGGGAGAAGGCAGTTGGGAAAGAAGTGGAAAAAGCCACAGAATTTGTCCAGTTTTCATTTGCTCTCTATACTTGAGATGAACATTATTCTATTTCTTTTTATAGATATTTTTATGTTTCAGTCTTGTTACAATCTTGTTACAATTTATTATGGGATGAGGTAGGGATATAAATACATTTATATTTTTTTGGACTTGCTGTTACGATGTTTCTCAGTGACATGATTCTATCCTACCATCGCAGGCAGAGTGAATTGGTTTTTCAGGGAAAAAGAATTGGTTTCCATTTTTCTCTGCCCCCTTCCCTCTATTTTTATCTTTCTCTGAATCCCCTTCCCCCACCAGCCATCTCCACTGTTATTAGAAAAATTGGATGAATGGGAGACATGCCCTCTGGAACAGAAGGTATCCCAAAGAAAGGGCACATCAAACTGAATAGTTAGAAATGCAATGACTAGTTATGATGTGAACTCCAAAAGGATAGAAGTTCTGGAGATCCCATTGGTACCTGGAGCAGTAGAACTAGCAGTGTCCTCGAGTGGCTAACAGCATTTGAGAGACAAACCAATGGCAAATTAGACACTGTGGAAAAGTAGCTTCAGGGAGTGAAATGTCTCATAAAGAAAAGGTTTTGGCTCTGGGATCCAAAAGGGCACTGAAGCTTGGAGCCCAGGAGAACATGACAAATAAGGAAAACTTCATGAGTTCTCAACAAAGAGAGAAAAAGACTTTCAGTCATTAGAACTGTGAGTTTACCTTTTGGCTCTTACACATCTTTTAAGTTTGAACTCTTTCTCCCTAGGACGTGGGAGGAGGAAGTACACCCATGGTTTCAGAGGATCAAAAATGATCAGATTTTTTAAATTAAATAAAAATTTAAAAAACCATTTTTATTGATGTTGATTATATTTTCCACTAGTCTCTCTTCCTGTGCCTCTTTCAAGAGCCATTTCATTTAACAAACAACATTTTACCACTTTCATTTTTTCATAATAGCTTTTTATTTTCAAAATATATGCAATGATATTTTTCAGCATTCACCCTTGAAAACCTTGGGTTCCAAATTTTTCTCTTTCCCTCCCCTCTATCTCTTATTTATCACCAATATAGGATGAATATGTGCAATTCTTCTAAATATATTTCCTCATTTAACAAACAAAAATTTTAAAAATCAAAAAAGAAAGGAAGAGAAAAAAATTAGTATAGCTGATAAATAGATTTAAAAGTCTCAAAATATATGCAGTAAAGTACACTTTTGGACCTCCCATCTGTACAAAGGAATAGGCTATCAGATCTATGATCTTCTCATAGCTCTTCTTTGGAATCATTCATGTTCCTTATATTTTGGTTATATTTACTTCTGAGTGTGTGTGTGTGTGTGTGTGTGTGTGGATTCTTTCTACTTACATGTTTCTAGTCATTTTATATTATATTTTCTTCTCTCTGCTTACTTCACTTTATATCTGTTTATGTGGATTTTTCCATGTTCCTCCTTATTTATAATATTTTTATTTCTCATAGCAAAGTAATATTCTATTACATTCACGTAGGACAATTTGTTTAGTCCTTCTCTGATGGATGGGCATCTATTTTGCTTCCAGTTATTTGGTATCATAAAAAGAGTTCCTAATAGTGGAATTTCTGGGTTAAAAAGTAGGGAAATTTTATATTCACCTTATTTACATAATACAAGTCTTCCCCAATGGTTGTACTGATTGACAGTTCTATCAACAATGCATTAATATACTTACCTTCCCACAACCCTTCCAACATCGACCATTTTCATCTTTTGTAAGCTTTGTTAATTTGGGGGGTCTGGGATAGGAGGATTAAAAAACATAGGAACTAGGAACTGTCCATATTATATCTTCTCAGTAAATACTTTTTCTAAAATAGCTAATGGAGTTCAATTGATTAATTGAACATGGGAAGCTCACCAATGGGGACTCATGAATACCAGACATACAACCAATCCCTCAGGGTTACCTCCTAGAGCCATGAGAAGAGGAGCAGCTCTGGGAACCTGACCTGCAAATCTGATCAGGAACTGGGGATGTGAGCCCAGAGTGTATCCTATATGTAAAGCTTTTAAGAAATTGGATGTGATTCTCTTTAAGTGTTACTTCTACTGGTAACTCGAGTGAAATGGAAGTCAAGTAAGATCACAGGTAGTAGGCAGGGCTTCTGCTGTAGATATAGAACCTTTTTATTTATAGAGAATGTCAAGGAATTGATAAATTCAAGGGTTATTTCCTTTGTGGCAGATGGCTTTTGATGTGGGTTATTATGGTTTATGATTACTCCTTTCTTGGGCTTAATCACACTAGACAAGGATTTAGCAGTAGCTGAATTTTCCTTTTACATGAAGGAGAAACATGTTCTCCCCCTGAATACTCTGCTTTTTAGTTCTTTTGTGACATTTATCTCCTTTCTACCTATTTGACCTCTGCTTCTTCATCCAGATCATCATGGGTATCTCTCAAGGCTCTGTCCTGGGACCTTTTCATTTTGCACTCTATTTTTGTTTTTTTATTTTTATATTTTCTTTTTTTTCTATTAAAACTTTTTATCTTTCAAAACATATGTGTGGACAATTCTTCAACATTAGCCCTTGCAAAACCTTGTGCTCCAATTCCCCCACCCCTTCTCCCATGCACTCCCCTCCATGGCAAGTAGTCCAATATATGTTAAATCCAATATATTGCACTCTCTTTTTGAACTCATCAACTCCCATGTATACAATTATCATCTCTATGCAGAAGTACCCATGGAAGACAGAAGTGGCTAGACCTGGGTGTGAACTATTGGTTGTTACTCAACTTTACATCCTATAGGTCAGATTTCTGAAGGCGAGAGTCCCTGGCCAATTCACTCCGGGATCCCATAGCCAGAGAGTCATTCATAACAAAGTTATGAAAGTTAGAAACAGTGCCCAGAGAATCACGGAGTGGCAGTCCCCCAAGGCCACAGTTTATAGAGATGCAGAGGGAAGAAAGATGCAGTTCTCACAGGGATGGAATAGGGACCGAATCCCCTATCTCTGTGTTTTTGGCCACAGGTTCTTTCTCTCCCCTTCTTCCTCCATTCCTCCCTAAGACTGCAAAAGCTGGGGCCTGAGGGGGAAGGGCAAATGTTGCTCAAAGCCACCAGCAGTGTTTGCTGAACTAAGTGAGGGGATGGAGCAATTTCTGCTGACCCCAAAGGAACCATCGGAAGGAACCTTGTGAAAAAGGGGGTGGAAGAGTCTAAGAACAGGTTTGAAAACCAGAGATATTTGAAGAGGGAGTGAATGAGGGTGATGAAATCTAGGGTCGGGATGATGTCATCTCAACCCCTCACAGCGGGGAGGGGTCCCTTCTTTTAGCTCTGAGTGAAGGACGACTAGACCCAATATGTATCTAGACCCGTACCTTGTCCAGGAAGACTTTTATATGGAGTTCATGGTATAGTTTGTCAAGCAAGCAGGGGCTGTGAGTCCTTAGAACACAGAGGACAGGAGACCAGAGCCTATGAGCCCACTGGCATAGGGCGTAGAAGGTTATCATCACAAGGGTACCTGGGAAGTTGACCGCTAATAATGGGGACACAAAGGCTTAAAACATGAAATACGAGAACCGGGAAGGGTTTTAAAAATCGGAACAGAGACTGAGGACTGCAGAAGAAGAAAGATTATCAGGCACCAAGGCAGCCCCCAGAGACCCCCGAGATTGGAGTCTCCTCACAGAGCCTATGTCTCGGTGACGGTCGCGGGGGCCGCAGAGACGGAGCTGCTGCCGGTGGCCCCCGTGGCGGCGGACTCCTCGCTCAGAGCCCTCTCCAGGGCGGCGGGCAGGGAGCGGAAGAGTTTCTCCCTGAAGTCCCGACCTATGAAGACGTAGAGCAGGGGGTTGAGGCAGCTGTTGACGAAGGCCAGCGAGGAGGAGAACGGGCTCAGGTAGGGCAGAACCTGGGCGAGCTGAGGGTGGGCGTAGACGGAAGCCTCGACCATGCCCAGCACGTGGTGAGGAAGCCAGCAGAGGAAGAAGGCGACCACCACGGCCGTGAGGATCCGGAAGGGCCGGCTGGAGCGCACCCTGCGCATCCCGCTCCACAGCTTGGCCGTGATGAGCCCGTAGCAGACGCTGATGATGAGGAGGGGGATGAGGAAGCCCAGGGAGAAGCGGGTCAGCACCAGGGACCAGTGGCGGTTCTCAGCCCAGAAGTCCACGTACTCCTCGTCCTCCCCCGCCTCGTCCAAGTTTCTAAATTCAAAGTAGCAGAAGGTGATCTCGTCCTCCGTGTCCGTGGTCCTGAAGATGAACGTGGGCAGCGAGAAGGCGAAGGCGAATATCCAGACGCCGGCGGCGGCCAGGGCGGCCAGACGGGGCTTGCGGTGGTTCCGGGCCCAAATGGGCCAGAGCACGGAGACGCAGCGGTCCAGGGCCACGAGGGTCAGCAGGAAGACGCTGGCGAACATGTTGAGGACGGCCAGGAAGCTGAGGAGCTTGCAGAGGAACCAGCCGAAGGGCCAGTGCGGCTGCAGGATCGTGCTGCTGATGACGAAGGGCAGGAAGGCGGTGAAGGCGAAGTCCGCGGCCGCCAGGTTGAGGAACAGGACCGTGGTGACCGTGCGGCTCATTCGGAAGCCCGCCACCCAGAGCACCAGCCCGCTGCACGCCCAGGACGAAGGCCAAGCAGCAGACATGAGGGAGATGATCCAGAAGGTCTGTGGATGGGGAGTGGGGAAGAGGGGGGCGTCCGAGGGGAGCACGGAGGAGTTCTCCATCTCGCTCACACCTGCAACACACCGGAACCGTGAGATTGTCGGCCCCTGAGGTCAGGACCTGGCTGTGCCTTTCCTTCCCCTACCCCGCAAACTCTGTATTAGCTCTTTCCTCAATGCCTGGAGCACCAAGCATTTCCTTCAAGGCTTCCAGCCACTCACTAGGGTCCCAGTGCTTGACTGCGGTGGCTGATCCTAGGTAGACCCTCCTCTCCTAGGTGCTGGGGCCCTAGGGTCACTATTCCCCCCCCCCCCCCCCCCAGGCTCTTCCTTCTGAAATCTCCAATATACCTCGGAGAGCCCGGGGCTGCAGTTCAGGGAACGTTGTTCCCAGTTGAGTTTGCCGACTAGATGGTGGCCAAGATATCTTGCTCTATGATTTAGATTGACTCATCCCAAGATGGCTGAACTGAACTGAAAAGGTCTTTTAGACACCGGCTGGTCCAAGCCCCTCTTGCTATCGATGAGAGAGAACGGAAGCCCAAACCACTGAAATCCTCCCCCCCAACCCCACAGCTCTCAAGTAGCTTAAGCAAGTCAGACATCTGGCCCAGGCCAGTCTTCCAGCTTCAAGCTGAGCGCGCACAATGTCGGGGACTGCTTGAGGCAGCTATTCGAGGTGTGTAGGGTGAGATAGCACCAGGTAGGCTCCATTGTCCCGGTTTCCCAGCCTGGAACTCCTTCCCTTGCCTTATCTCTCCTGCTGCCTTGGTACACACTCTCAGCCTGGCTGCTTTTCCTGTTGCATTTCCCCTCATTTCTGCCCCCCACCAAGGACAGTGTCCAAGGACTCCTGATCATGGCATCCTGCGGGGTCTGGCCCTGCCTTGTGGTATGACCTTAGACTTCTCCTCTACCTGGGTTTCATATTGCTCGTGGATAAAATATAGGGGTCGATGCAGATTCTCTCTAAGGTCCTTCCCAGTGCTGACATTCTGTGTCTCACCTCCTAAAACCCCTTCTCTCCAGGGCTAGGATGAGGGTGGATGACCCAACAGTGTCCAGAGCCTTGAATTGAGTGGGTGCTTCAAGGGAGGAACAAACAAAAATGGCCAGTTAAGATCGGAAGCTCCCACATAGCAGTCTGGAGGAATAGCTCCCTCTTGGCCATGGTGGTCTGTCTGCCTCCCCAACCTCTCACAGGGATGTTGAGTCGGTTCCCTGTTCCTCCTTACTGATTTCGAATTCTCTTTCTCCCTCCTTGGGTATGGTTTAGGGTACTTGGTCTAGACCTCAAATTCCAAGTGACAGTTTTGCTTCCTTCTCTTTCATTCCATTTCCCAAGGACCTTCCTAGTTCTGACACTAGATGTTCTGGGTTTTAATGGGCCTCTTACCTCTGCTCTTCCATGTTCCCTGGGTTTTCCAAACTCTGCCATTCCATCTTCTGGAACCCCTTAAAACACTGACATTCCATCCTTTCTCTGCTCAAGGTTTATTCTCACCTCTGACCTTCTGTGTACCAAATGCCCCTTAGCCCCTGATTTTCCATCCTCTAAGTTGTAAAGATTTTTCCAAGCCTGAGGTTGTCAGGTTCTAACATCCTTCCCAGTCCTTGTCCTAAGGTCTCTGCAGTCTGGCTTCTGAGCACGGCATTCAACGGCAAATGATCTCCCCAAAGTTGCCAAATCAAATGGCTTTTCCTTCTCAATCTTTATCCTGCAGGCTGCAACTGTTAATCACTTTCTCCATTTTCAGGTCCCCCCCCTGAGACTTGGCTCCTTCCAGACGGTGCTGCTTCCCAGCCCTGAAGTTGTTTCAAGGCTTTTCTGGGTGTTGACATGGGATATTCAATGTTCTAAGGTTCCTTCCAGCTCCAACATTCTGTGCTCTAAGGCCCATCCCAGATCTGGCAATTCTATGTACTAAGGACCCTTTTAGCTGTGAATTCCTCTTTACTAGATATTCTAAAATCTCTCCTTTCCGTATCATTCTCCCTCTGGGACTCAGCCACATTCATTCTTCTGGGGCCTTGGAGTCTCAGATGTCCTTCTCTCCCAACTCTTAGGCTCTTAGAAATGAGTGTTTCTTGATTTTTCCCGCCCCCTCCAGGTCCCAGATGCAGAGGCTCCCAGGCCAGACTTACCATATCTATTGATGTCTTCTCTCTGTTGGGGTAAACTGAAATTGAAGATGAAGAAAGAGGATTAAGAACATCTATGACTTACCCAGAGTTGAGTAATTTGTGGTCAGAGAGAGAGAACATATGTCTCTTTGCCCACAAACATCTGTTAGCTAGGAGCCAAAAGAAAACCACTATCTTCCTGGAGGACTCTGGGCTTGTGTCCCCATCCCCTAATCCCTCATGGACCCCAGTCTTAGTCCTGGTTACCTAGAAACCATGCTCAAAGACTCAGGTGTCCTTCTTTGCTTCTGCAATCTCTGGCAGAGATCCTGGGTGATTATGGGGAAATCACTTTTCATCAGGGAAAGATTTTTCTTATTTGCAAAATAAGATGTTCTATTTTTAAGAAATCTTTTTTTTGGTGAAGTAGCTTAAAGATCCAACGGAGGACATTATATTTGATCCTGGAGGTAATAGGGAGTCATTGGAAATTGAATGGGGAAATGAGATAGTAAGATTGGATATGAAGGTGAATGAGAGTGAAGAGTCAAGGATGATGTCCCAGTTGTGGACCTGGAAACCTGTAAAGATGAAGGTGTTCTCCATAGTAAGGGGGAAGACTTTGGGGGGGAAAGATAATGAGTTGCATTTGGGACGTGTTGAATTTGGACCTGGCACACAGCAGGTACTTAATAAACATTTACCAATGGGCTGATTAGCTCTTACTGTGTTTGAGGCTCTAGGCTAAGAATTGGGGACCCAAAGAAAGACAAGACCAGTTTTTGACCTCAAAAAGCTCACAATCTGGGAGAGTCAGGAAGCATCCATTCCCCTCACCGTAACCATGAGATTGGGAAGCATCAGTAAATGAGTAAAAAACCCACAATCAATGGGAAGTGTGAGGTGAGGAGCGGTTCCATGCTGAAGGAACCAGCTCCCAGGGAGGACCTGGAAATGGAGTGGTTAAGGGTAGCATCCAGGGCTGTAGAATCCTACATAAATCTACAAAAAGATTGAGAAAAGGCTATTTGTTTTGGCATTTAGGAAATCAGAAGCAAATTTGGAGAAGGCATTTTCAATTGAAGGCTGTGGCCAGAAGCCAGATGGTAGAAGATGCAGAAGAGTAAGAGAAGAGTGGAAGTGGAGGCACCTGGTGTAGCCTGCCTTGTCAAGAAATTTAGTTAAGAAGGGGAGGAGTCTGAAGTGAAGGAGGGTCATGGGATTAAAAAATTTAGCATGATGCTTACTTCTCTTTCCTGCATTACTCATGCATGATCTGATCTATCATGATTCTGTCCTTGATTATTCAATGTGTTTATTTCTTGGTTATTGAGAGAGATACAGAACCTGAAAAAAAAATATATATATATACATATAGGTTCTGGTTTGGAGGAATTACAAATAAGCAAGACAGCTTTGTAAATTGTTTAATTTATTATCTGTCTATCTCCCCACACACCCACACACTGTCTAACAGAATGACTATATATCTATATCTATATATCTATCTAGATCTAGATTTAGATATAGCATTGATATACTGGCAAAGAACTGAGCGATCAAGTGACTGAGGTCCCCGTGAAGATCAAGAACAGGGCTAAGAGTCATAAGAGAGAAGAAAATATAGAATGATAAAAGATAGAATCAGTAAAGGAATTTCAGAGTTCATAAATATGTAAATGGAAGAGTTGTGATGATGGCAGGGCCACGTGAAGAGCCATCTCTGTGTGATGAGTTGGGATGGTCACTTGGGACGGTCACTGGTAATGGGAACTGCATAGATTCAGTAACTGCTGAGCTAGCTGGGTAAGGGCGCATCAGTGTTTATGTTAGAGTGCCCATTAAAAAGGACAGGAGTTGAGGAAGAAAGAGAGGCTTTTCATCTAGGAATGAAGGAGAATGTTGGGATGAGTCACCAGGATGTTGATTGGGTGATAAATTTGGATTGAATGAACATCACAGGAGGAAAACTTGCTTAGGGCTAAAGTCAGGGAACATTTATTGGTAGTGAGGAGTATTACAACTCTCTCAGCATGACCATGGCCTCGGGGGCTGTCAGTGAACGAGCCGCCATTAAGGGAAAGTGTGGCCAGGAAAACAGCATCACCAGGAGGGAGCCAGGTGTCAGTGACTATCAGAAAATGAAGGGAGTGATTAACAGAATCAAAGGCTGCGGCTCAAGGAAGGTGAAGCTTGAGAAAGGACCAATTTGGCAATTAAGAAATCAGAAGTCATGTTGCAGAGAGCAGTTTCGTTAAATGATGAAGTCTGAGGCCAGATTGCAGAGAATTTAGAAAAAAGGGAAAGGAGGGGGAAGAGTACTTTAGTTAACAACTTTTTTTTTTTTTTTCAAGAATCTTAGGCAAGAAGGGAGGAGAAGGGAGTAGAGTTACCAAAAAGAAAAAAAAAAGAAAGGAAGGAAGAAAGGAAAGAAGGAAGGAAAGAAGGAAGGAAGGAAGAAAGAAAGAGGATCCTTGAGAAGCCGTCTTTAAACCACATAGAGAAGATTTGGAGGAATTACAAATAAGCAGGACAGCTTTGTAAATTATTTGTTTAATTCTCTCTCTCTCTCTCTCTCTCTCTCTCTCTCTCTCCACACAGTCACACACTATCTAACAGAATGACTAGGCCATGTGTAGGGTGTGACATAGATAGAGAGCTGACATTTGACCAACTCTGTCTCCAAGACTGATTTCCACCTTTGTAGAAGGCAAGAGGATGAGCATAACTGGAATCCTTCATTCTCCTCTCTCCATACAGGGTCTTTTGGTTGAATTATATTCTATCATATCAAATATTCTATTTGTATCATATTCTATTTATAATATAACATGATATATTGTATTATATCTATCTGCCATCCCTCTTATACTGGCAGTCCATAGTCATGGTTCCCTCATCTAGAATATATGTATATATTCTAGGAAGTGTAAAGTGTCTGAGGACAGATTTGAACTCGGGTCCTCCTGACTTCAGGATTGGTGTTCTATCCACAGCATCACATAGCTACATCTAGAATCTTTTTTTTTTTTTTTTTTTTTTTTTTTAAGAGTGCCTCTAAAAGGAAAGTTTTTTTTGGTCATTCTAAAGTAAGTGATAGTTTCCTTTTACCAAGTTTAATTACCTCTTGACAAATTCTGGTTGCACAAAAATATAATCTCCCCTAGTAAGCAAACAGGCTTATCCCACAGGATAAGTACACAGGAATTGGGGAGTTCTTCACATTAGAGTAGATGGATAGAATACCGAAAAGCGAATTAGTGCTTTAACTCAGAAGGAAGAGAAAAAGATCTTAGCTCAGCTGAATATAGAATGTCTTACTAGGGGAAGTCCATTTTTCTCATTCTCTAGAGATGAGGAGACAACTGCTAGGAATTAAGAGATGTATGTGTGTGTGTGTGTGTGTTTAATGTGCATGCGTGCGTGTGTGTGTGTGTGTGTAATGTGCATGCGTGCGTGTGTGTGTGTGTGTGTGTGTGTAAGGGGGCTGCCACATGTCTGTAGCTCCAAGGTACCATCTTTTCTATTATTTAGCAGAATACCTTACCTTTCTTTCCCCTGTTTCTTCTCAGACCTTCTCCCTACCAATTCCTTGAACTTTCTCATAGTGGAGGACTCAGTCTCTTAGCCCATCCACCTTCATATTTCCCTCTGAATAAGAAACATGTAAGTTCCCACTCTATCACCCTCAATAACCTTTGGACAGGGCTGTTACATGTAGCTGAAAAGAAAAGCCAACTAGCTGTACATAATAGAATATTCATCTGCATCCTTTCCTTCCCCTCTCTCCCCCCCTCCTATTTTATCAACATTTATGGAAATGGCTACTCTATTTTTTTTTTTTTGTCAGCTTTGGAATACTTAAAATTCAAAGGAAAAAAAAGAGTTGGCCAGGCGTGGAGCAGAAAGGTATTGAGTAGGGAGCACAGAGCTCAGAGAAGTACTTCCTTGCCTTGGAGGCTTTCAGGTGAGAAAGAATTGCCATGGGCCGCCAGATTGGGAGGTGACTTTGGTCTCTTGTGTTTATTTTTTTCTTGAATATATGATTGAGTATCTGGAGATGGGATGTCCCAGGTTACATTCTTGTGTTTGAAAGGCTGGAGGAGTCATTAGGGGACCAGCAAAAATAGTCAAAATCAGAATCTTCTTGTAGCCACAATAGCAGAGTCCATAGGAACCACTTGCTGGAGCTAGTGTCTCAGGGAATTAACCCATCAGCTAAGATGCCCCATCCTGGAAGCAAAGGAGTGAGTGGATTCCTGGCTCTGCCATCTGCAGTAGTGAACCTGATGGGGACTTTGAGAAGGAAGCAAAGGGTGACACCCTTTCTCTGTCCGCTCCAAGCAATAAAAAGACAAACTAAATCCTTCTACCAAATATTGTTGTTTGTTCCTGTTTCAAAGAGGACCAGTGACCTCATGGGTCTTGACTTTTGGGTGAATAGGATTTAAAGTGAATCAGAATTGTACAAACCCATTAATCCCACTTTCTCCTTTATAGATATTGGAGTCCAGTGGTAGGATAAAAGTCAAGATGACTGAGAATGGCCTGGGATGCAGTGGATGACCTTAAAGTGGATGACCCCATCGATGTCTAAGTAAGCCCCAAGCACTCCACAGTTCTTCAACCCACTTCATGCCCATGTGGAGCAAATTATTCTCATTCACCCATTCCAATGGAGGAAGTCTTCACTTGGGGTAGGGACCTTCCTATCTCACCAATGGGTTTGAGACCGATTGGTCACTTTCACCTGGTGTAGCCCATGTGGGCAAAACAGTTTACTGACCACTGTGCATGCTACAGCTTCTTGGAGCTACAGGTCACAGTTGAGTGCCAGGTGGACCCCCAAAGGTTGATGAGTACGCTTAGAAGGGTGTCAAGTTCTCACACCAGAAGTGCTGAACACGCTGTACAGTCCTCCCTGTATGTAGAGTTAACCAAAACAAATTGTTCCATTGACCATGTATAAAGATGAATGTCTTATTCTTTAACTTGAATCTATCTTCTTCAGTCAGGAGGTGAGCTCACGTTTTCCAGGGGCCATTAAATGTGCAGAAGGGAGAGCCTGCCTTGGGTTTGGGGTTTGGGGAAATGTTTAGTACCGACCACTTAAAGTCTGAGTCCCTTCTCCCAGGAAATGCATGTGTGTAGAAGGGGAGAGGGGGACTCCTGATTTGGGAGCAAGGATTTTGGAATCGCTATCAATTGGCTAATTCATATTAGATGTGGGGATTAATATTGCCCTACCTACAGCAAAAGAGGCAGAGTTCTGAGCCCATAACACTTTATCAAAGGGTCCACAATCCCTTAATGAATTGTACCTCAGATCCTGAGATCCCCTTCCTTCCAGGACTTTCCTTCTATTTATGGTTTGATTCCCAAATATGCAAAAAAGGCACGACAAAATGCAGAATCTCGTTGACTGATATGTGACGCAATAGTTAAAATCAGCCAAAAATGGTGTCAGCAGGAGCATGGGTTGAATAAGCAAGGATATCTCTGATGACTAAGTGGCCACAAGATGGACGGGCTCTTCCTTAGGTTGGGCAATAAGAGATAGTACAAGATATACATGTGCTTGCGGAACATATAGGGGGGTGGAGAGGACTTTCCATACTGTGGCCCCATCTACAGAAAGGGGATATCTTTCTTGACGTTCTTGTGGTTGCCCAAATGAGATCCACAGCTGGCAACATTACATTAAAGTCTGATGCCCATTTAGGACCTTCCTATAGAATCTATATTCCTATGTGACTTACACAAAGTGTGGATTAATTCATTGCTTATTCTTATGCCTATTATTAGGGGATTGACTAGTTTTTAAATATATTAAAATTACTAAAACCATTACCCTTTATAAAATCATAATGAACTGACTAATATTGATTAGAATTTGAGTAGGAGTTTTCAAAGAATTATTTCTCTCAGAGAGAGTGATCCCAGAGGGGTGCCGTATTTAAGAATTATTATGAATAATCTTTTTTTTTCCTGAGGCAATTGGCATTAAGTGACATGCCCAGGGTCACACAACTCAATACACGTTGAATGTCTGAGGCCAGATTTGAACTCAGGTCCTCCTGACTTCAGGGCTGGTGCTCTATCCACTGCGCTGCCTAGCTGTCCCCTGTTATGGATAATCTTTAAACTTTCTATCTAGACTGAACATGCTGAGATAGTATCTGGCATGATTCCTTCCCAACTGATCTTCGAAGGACATGATTTGTGGGTATTTCTCCATCATGGATCATCTCTATCTTACTGATGTGTTCCTTACAGGGGGGCACCCAGAACTGAATGCTAGAATCCACTTGTGGTCTGACCAAGGGGGAAGGGAATATACCACCTACTGTGTGTTAGGCACTGTGCTGAGGGATTTTACAAATAATATTTCATTTAACTTAGTATACCTTCACCTCACAAGAGCCGGACACAAGTGAACAACAACAACAGCAGCAACAACGATTACTCTCAGCCCTCCCAAATTCCCCCTTCCCAGGACACTCTACCTCGTTTATTAGCTGCCATGTCATAATGTTGGTGCTGCTATGAAGCTTGCTGACTCCAAATCCCTTCTAGGTGAATTTCTATTCATTCATTCTATCCAATTATACTATGACCATCTTTAAAAAATTGATTTTTTGAACCCTAGTATAAGTCTTTACATTTATCTTCATTGAATTTCAATTTATAAGCGTTAGCCCAATGTTGCAACTCGCTTCGCAAAATTTCTCATAATACCCTGAGTATCTCAATAAATTTTCCCTATTGAAATACCTAAGAATTCCATTTACTAAGTACTTAGGTTGAAAATTTAAAATATCCCAGGGGTTCCCATTCTCTTTATCATTTCTTCCGGCACAATAATATTCCATCACATTCATAAACCACAAACTTGTTTAGTCATTTCCCAAATTATGGGCATCCCTTCAATTTCAATTTCAAAATTGTTCCTATGTCATTTCCCTTATTAGGCTGAAGCCAGGGACTGTCTTTTTAGCTTCCCTTGAATCTGAGTACTTAGCATGATTCCTGAAATGTAGAGGTACTTAATAAATACTTTTGGATTGTCAACTTGAGAAATTTTGTCAAATGTTTATGAAAGTCTAGTTATTCTATATTTCCAACATCCTCTGGACCTTCTGGTCTAACAACCTTGTCAAAGAACACAAGGTTACTTGGACATCATATAATTTTTTTCCTTGTCTCTTTTCCATTTTCTTTATTATTATTTCCCCCCTGAGGCAATTGGGATAAAGTGACTTGCCCAGGGTCACACAGCTAGGAAGTGTTAAGTGTCTGAGGTCAAATTTGAACTCAGATCCTCCTGGCTTCAGAGCCAATGCTCTATCCACTGGGCTACTTAGCTGCCCTCCCATTTTCTTTTTTATTGTAAATCTCATCGGGCTGCTAAGTGGCCCAGTGGATAGAGGGCTGGGTTTGGAGTCAGGAAGAGTAATCTTCATAAGTTCAAATCTGGCTTCAGACTCTTGCTTAACTGTAACCCTGAAGGAAACCCACTCTGTTTAGCTCAGTTTGTAAAATGAGCTGGAGAAGGAAATGGCAAACCACTCTTGTGTCTCTGCCAAGAAAACCCCAAATCTGGTCTTGAAAGGTTGGTCAATCATCAGCATGCACAAATGCTTTTATATATAAAAAAATAAGATTGATCTGAACCTGTGAACTTTTTCTATCTACAACTAAAGTGGATTTTGAATTTAATAAGGTAGCAACACTATTTTCTTTTTCATTCTCCACTGCTTTCAACTTTCTTTTGTGTGTTTTTAAATGTCTTCTTGATAATGTGTCTTTCTCTTTCTTAACTCTCCATCTCTACCTCCATAACACAGGCAAAACAAATCAACACATTGGCCATGTCCAAACGTGGTCCATTACTCTCAATAAAGATATTAATAAATAATTAAAATTAATAAGAATACTATTAATAATAGTCAATCAACCCAGGTCTTGCTGACTTCAGGTCCAGTGATCGATCACTGGCCTGCATCTCTTAGCTGGACATATTGCTAAGAAGCCAACATGACTCTTTGCGATTTCCATATGCCTTTCTAGACATTCACCAATCATTCATTTAGTAATGTCTTCTAGACTTTTCCCAGGAATTGAACACACACTTAGAGACTATTCTTTTCCTTTTAAAAATAGATCTTTTTTAAAAAATTGGATAATATTTGGTCATCCTACTTCTGAAGGACCTTCCCTATTTTTCACACTTTTTGTAAGAACACTGATTGTGAGGCTGAACAGTCAATTACACTAATTCTTTCAGTCTCCTAGGATGTTGTGCATCTGTGCCCAATGACTTGAACTCACCAGGAACAGTTAGAAGCTCTCTTACTACCCCCAAGGATGCCCCCAAGGTGTCGGGACCCTGAACAGATTTTTTTTTTTTGGAAAGATCCTTCTATAGAAACAATTTGTTTAAAAGGTACATTACAAAATTCATGGGTCCATATGATGGATCTATCGACAAATATAATAACAATTACAACATCCATCATTTCTTTAATAAGAAATATTTAGAGCCTTGAATTTTAAAGAGCTGAAATGATTGTTTAAATCTAGATTAATGCTATCAACCTTTCCCCCATTCCAGTCTCAGTTCTATCCACTCTGAAGGTCAAAAAGTGAAGCTTCCCACCTCTCCTCCTGGCTATTCACAACACTATTAGTACATGTTCCAGGAAAATGGTTTACACTGTTCACCTCATCTGTATTTGAGCTGCTGCGGTCTCTCAACAGGCTACAAATATCCATGACTTCATTTCCAGGGAGCATTTTCAACATCATTCAATAACAAATACTGAGGGAGTTAGAATATAACGCAAGTCTACTGTCACACTCCAAATATACACATTCCCAGAAAAATGGAAAATGTTGCCCTTTTTGCAAACAAAGAATAATAAATGAAAATTTGGGAGTTAAATGATGTCAAAGTGGATAGAACACTGGGTCTGGAGTTATGAAGAGGAGTCTTGCTGAATTCAAATCCGGTTTTGAACACTTAACAGCTATGTGACCCTGGGTGAGTCACTTCAGTGACTTTTCAGTTTTGCTTCAGTTTTGCTTCAGTTTTCTTTCCTGTAAAAGAAACTGAAGAAGGAAACGTCAAACCACTCCATTATCTCTGCAAAGAAAACCCCAAATGTAGTCATGAATAGTCAGACATGAAAACTTCATCATAGATCAAAGCTTGTAAAAGGTCCTGATAACAATTTTTCTTTCCATGAAATAGATAACTTTGAAGATAATTTTGTTGCCTTACACTAAAGTTTAAATTATTTTAAAGTATTATTTTTTGTTGGCAGCATAAATAAATTGGAACATAGAATACAATTACTGTCTTTACATTTGAAACCTCAAATAAAATAACTCTCAAAGTTAAAATAATAAATTACAATTTAAGAAAATAAAATATTTTAATGAAAATTTTTAATGAAAAAATTTCATACATCTTTTTTTCACACAACAATTAAGCATAAACAGGAAAAATACAAAATGAAACTATTCCAATCTAATGTAACATTCCACTATAATAGATTGTAACTTATGCAATGAAAGATACATCTGTCCTACCATATGTGGTATGATAGACTTTGATGTCAAATGTTGAACTATCCTTCTTTAGACAGGCGAATATAACCAATAAGTTTATTACAGTTGCAGTTATAACATTACTCACTTTGACATATATATATATATATATATATTTTTTTTTTTTTTTCTGAGACAATTGGGGTTAAGTGACTTGCCCAAGGTCACACAGCTAGGAAGTGTTGTGTCTGAAACTATATTTGAACTCAGGTTCTCCTGATTTCAGGGCTGGTGCTCTCTCGACCATACCACTTAGCTACCCTTTTGACATATGTTTTTATTTTTTATTTTTTTTAATTTTATTTTTTTTTATTATAATAGCTTTTTATTGACAGAACCCATGCCAGGGTAATTTTTTTTTTACAACATTATCCCTTGCACTCACTTCTGTTCCGATTTTTCCCCTCTCTCCCTCCACCCCCTCCCCTAGATGGCAAGCAGTCCTATATATGTTGAATATTGACATCTATTTTTAAAACAAATGGGAAGAAAGTTTATTTTGTGGATTATTAAGAATTTAAGTAAAACTTATAGAATTTTGAAGTAGTGTATTGAGACCCATGCTCCACATATAACATGGAGGTACCTTTTGTGTGGCTCCAAGGGAAGTGGAAAGGATATTTCTAGGCTTCCCTCCTCATCCCCTCCATACTCTCCCCGCCCCCACTATTTTCCAAGGGAGATTTTAATTCTTTCCGGGAAGGGAAGCTGGAGGTTGAAGGCCTGCTCTTGGCTGCTCTGTTCTTCACAGAAAGAGGGAATATTGGGATAAAATTATATCTTTGCTCCCTTAAATATTATTAGTCTGGGGATATGAGTTTCAGGTTAAAGCTAACTTCTGATAAATATTCATTATGGGGTGTAAGAGGAACCCCAAGCTCTATATTCAATGCTTGACCCCTTTTTTCCTCCAAATGCCAGTTATACAATCAATACGTATAGCAAATAGCAAAGAAACCCCTTTATTCAAATCAGAAGCAACACACAAATTAGAGAAGGTACACATAGGAGCATATGTAATAGAGTGTGAAAGAACTCTCCCACTGGGACCAAAGCAACTGACTCAATCAAGGAGTCTTGGATCTTTTCCCCAAGGGAAAATTCCCCACAGTCTCTAGAACAGAAAGCTAGAAATAGGGCCAGGATGGATTCTGCCAGGAACTCTCATGTCTTCCCAGAAACTTATTGATCAGCACCTAAAATGGGATTGGCCTCTTCTAGCTCCTGTATTCGAAGCTTGAACATTGCTCCAAGAAGATTTTATAAATTGTGCCCCATTCTCATACAGGGCAGGATATTCATCTTCAAGCAAAAAGGAGGGAGTCCCCTACCAATGGGCTTTGGGATTAGGGTTACACAGGACACATTAGGAATTCTAAGAAATAATTAGAGGACATCAAAAACTGTTAAGTGTTTAAAACATAAACAGTACGCTACTAATATCAGTGTTTAAAGATTAATATTTTAATGAGAGTCCAAATATTTGGGTACCATTGAGAACAAAAGCTATTTTAAATATTTTACATTTGTTTATTTCATCTTTATTTCTGTTTAATTTTTTGGTGTATGTTTTATAATATAACATTAATACAGTTCATTTTTTTTCAGTTATATTTGACTCTGTAATCTCCTTTGGGATTTTCTTAGCAAAGATCCTCGAGTCCTTTGTCATTTCCTTCTCCAGCTCATTTTACAGATGAGGAAACTGAGGCAAACAGGATGAAGTGACTTGTCCAGAAAGTTTCTGAGCTTGGATTTGAACTCACATTGCATCCACTGTATTACCTAGCTGCCTAGTACAAGCATATAAATAATTTATTTATAAATTTATATAAATATAAATTTATATTTATAAATTATTTATTTTTCTAATGGTGATATCAAAGTAGTTTGGAGAATACTGGTCTAGGACACTGACATTTTAAATGACTTGTCTATGATCAGGGGGCTACCATCTCTAAATCAATAGTTCTTTATAATGAACTGACACCTGCCTTCTTGCATAGTCTGCCTTCTAGTCTCTCTCCTTCCCCCCAAAAAATCACTACAAAATGAAAAAGTGAGTGTCAAAAACCCAGATTTCCTGGAAGGAGCACGGAATGATGGGAGCATGACCCTGAAGGATATCTCCTGTCTTTACCTGTTTTATCCTGCTGATGGAGGGAAGACCCTCAATGTGTTTGAATGTGACATTTTTTTCTCCACCATACCTAGGACTTTTTTTTTTTTTTTTCAAATCCTTTCAAATCCCATGGAAGGTCACGTCCTTGGGATCTTGGGACAGGAAACCATTGCTCAGTCATTCCCTCTCCCATTTCATGGAAGACTCAAAAATCACGCCCATACAGCTTGTGTTAATTGACCCACAAATGGCTGCAATATGTGAATATGCCACCAGAGGTCGCCACAAGGGACCCACTCGTCAGTCTATGTGCGGACTGCAGTACCTGCATTGGCCACTAGATGCCCGGATTAGCCTGGTTACCCTTATGGTCCCCTCACGCTTCTGCTGCCCTTGCCAAAGACTCCATCTCAGCCTCTGTCCCTGTTTGTGTCCAAGGAAGTCGCTTCTGCAAGGTCACAGGAAAGGCGCAGGGGAGAGAAGGAAGGGGAAAAGTGCAAAAGTCTCTGTCCCCCGGGGTCTGCGGGGGGCTTATCCTGAGCCCCAGCATCTCCACAGAACAACCTAAATACGGACCGTGAAATGATGTCGGGATTCCGGCTTTCCCTGGACTGAGCAGGATGCTCTCTCTCCGCAGCTCCCCCTCATCCCCCCAAGCCCTATCGCTGAGCTCTGCCCCTGGGGCCAAACCCAGTCTGCTCTTCTCAAGGATAGCCTTTCAGCTGAAGGTCAAAGCAGAACTGACACGGGCTGATGGGCAGAGGAATGGTTTCGGAAATATTGACAAAAATAATGCTAAATGACCTGCTTCAAAGAGTTGTTGAGAGATTACTCAAAAGAAATGTTCTATGTGAAGTGCATTTCCACACTTATTGAATATATAAGCATAAAAATACCAGATTTTGCTGTGTAAAGGAAAGGATTGGCCGATGGGGGCTCAATCCATAAATCAGGTACAATATACTCTCCCCCTTAAATAAATATATGAAGGCTTGGGGAACCTCCTTCCAGAAATGTGTGATGGTGCTACTTTTTGCTTCCCAGATTCAGGGCACGTCCGGGTCTCCTAGAAGTTTCCTGTCCATTGGATGCATATTAAAGAAAAGTCTTTTAATTAATCAATGAACCAGAATGGATTGTGTCTACAAAAGACTCCAACAGGTTAAATCATTCTCTCTTGCTTGATAGTGAGGGGGGCAGAACCATGTAAGCCTCTGGGTGGGAAGAGTTTTGTGACTTCCTCCTGCTCAGAATGGTTTTTTTTTTCCTGTTGCTCCGCATCGATGGTTTTCAAATCAAATAGAATTGTTGAGGACCACCTACTAGGGAGAGCATCTTTGTTGTCCTTCCTCTTATTGGTTAGAATTACAGCAATATCAGCATTTTCTATTGCTGCTTTATTCCCTAATAGAAATATAAGACTATCACTTGTTGATGGACTATTGGGAGAACACTGGGGTGCTTTCCCCTTTTTCTAAAGGTGCCCCTAGCTCTGAATCTTTGAGCTCAAACTGGGCTCAGTTCTGAGGGAGAGGAGTTATTCGAGTCTTCTTTGAAAGAGCACTTATTGTGGTGGCCATAATCAAGCAATCTTTATTTCTCACAAGAGCTCCTAGAAGGAGGGGATTCTGGATGGGAAGAAGAGAAATGAGTGCAGATGTCTTCCCTTTTAAATGGATGCAGACCCAATCCACCTGCCTCTGTCACTGTGTGGGAGAGACACAAAATGACCACCAGTAGGCTTTTTTGTTGACATCCCAAAGTACCAAGCTTTTCAACCCAGCTCTGAAGTTCTCTTTTCTGAGATCCTTTTCACCTCTGACCTTTCCTTTTCCCAGATCTGTAGTTCAGGTAGACAAGCAAAGGATGGGAGAATTTCCAACATGGTGGGCTTCCAAGGGCTGTGACCAATGTTCCTTCTGTGGAGGATGTGTTCTCTCAGTCAGACTATGCATCCTTCTCCCATATTTCCTTAGATGTGGGGCTCCCAACCAGTGAGAAAGAGATATTGAATAATGGAGGGCACTACTAGGGATGGAGTTCTAGTTCAAATCCTACCTCTCTAGTTTAGGACCTCAGGTATACTTCTTTTCCTTTATAGGTCGGAAAAGGGGAAAAGGAGGGAACAAACATTTATATAGTACCTACAACTTGCTGGGAGCTGTGCTAAGTGCTTTTTACAAATATTATCTCGTTTGATCAGAATAACAGGCCACTGGTTGCCTCATGCTAATTCAACATGATTTTATTAAGTACCGACGGTTTGCAAGACATTAAATTAGGTATTGGAATTTACAAAAAGGAAACCAAAATAATCCTTAATCTTTTCATCTGTAAAATGGATGTCTAGGCTTCCTTGTAGCCTTAAATTCTATCTCTGTTTTTGTATATGTGTGAAAATGAGGGTCTTTCCCTGTCCCCCACCTACTCCTTAAGACAACTCCACAGAGGGCTGTAACTAAACCCTTCCCCAAGTGGCCAGACCCACCAGGGAAGTGACTCTCCCTGAGTGTGACCCATGGTGTGTGAACTCATCTCTAAGCCCAATTACTGAGGGAGTCCCTGCCAGTCTCACTGAATCACCCCTGAGCCAACAAACCACTGGCAACAAAATGGAGTCAGAAGGGGTGCTTCATGTAAGAATACTAGCTTCCCCCCCCACCCCCAAATGGAGCAATTTTGCTGCACTTTTCTCTCATCTTCCTCTTTTAATCACCTTCTCCCCACTACCTTTTTAAGGGTTCTTTATTGAAAGGATTTTCTGAAATGAGGTAGGAGAGTCTAGGACATGGAAACCATAAAAAACCCCTTGCATAATATATTTTTTAAAATGATGGCTTGGAAGCCCTTGAAGGTCACTGAATGGCCCTCCAGCCTCCTTTAGTTGATTCTAAGCCCAGGTCCCAGTGGCAGAGTGAGGATTTGAGACTGTTTTCCCAGCACTTTCCCTTCCTCTTCTCAGAGAAAGACCCCTCCCTTCCTCAGCTCAGTATTCCCCTTTCCTCCAGGGAAGGTTAGGGGAGCAGGACCAAGTCCTGGAGGAGCTCAGTGTTCTCTGTGGGAACAAACTCTGGTGATTCAGTGGGAAGCTTGTTGGTATCCGGGACCCCAGAGCCACAGCAGGAGGAGGCCATCTACCAGGAGTGGGGACTTCTGAGGGCAGGGAAGGAGGAGGGATCCACTGATTTGGGATGACGTTGGGATGTCGTCTCCCTTCCTTCTTTAAGACTCAGCGTGCTGACCAATCATTGAGGCTTTCCTATGACAGGTGGAAACTGGGGCGTCCTTAGAACACAGAACAGGGAGTACCAGAGCTGAAAGGTTCTGAAAAATGGGAGCATACATTCTGGATTCAGAACAGGGCTGGGATTGCCCTTAGAATCAGAGCTAGGAGCCACCTTAGAACAGAAAAGTCCGCGTTGGGAGGCCGCTGGAACTCGGGACTTAAGCAGAAGTTCCCAGAATCCCCCGAGAGTGGAGTCTCCTCACAGAGTCTATGTCTCGGTGACAGCCATGGGGGCCGCAGAGACCGAGCTGCTGCCGGTGGCCCCCGTGGCGGCGGACTCCTCGCTCAGAGCCCTCTCCAGGGCGGCGGGCAGGGAGCGGAAGAGCTTCTCCCTGAAGTCCCGACCTATGAAGACGTAGAGCAGGGGGTTGAGGCAGCTGTTGACGAAGGCCAGCGAGGAGGAGAACGGGCTCAGGTAGGGCAGAACCTGGGCGAGCTGAGGGTGGGCGGGGACGGAAGCCTCGATCATGCCCAGCACGTGGTAAGGGAGCCAGCAGAGGAAGAAGGCGACCACCACGGCCGTGAGGATCCGGAAGGGCCGGCTGGAGCGCACCCTGCGCATCCCGCTCCACAGCTTGGCCGTGATGAGCCCGTAGCAGACGCTGATGATGAGGAGGGGGATGAGGAAGCCCAGGGAGAAGCGGGTCAGCACCAGGGACCAGTGGCGACTCTCATACAGGGCGTTCACGGACTCCTCGTCCTCCCCCGCCTCGTCCCAGGGGTCAAACTCCATGTAGCAGAAGGTGATCTCGTCCTCCGTGTCCGTGGTCCTGAAGATGAACGTGGGCAGCGAGAAGGCGAAGGCGAATATCCAGACCCCGGCGGCGGCCAGGGCGGCCAGACGGGGCTTGCGGTGGTTCCGGGCCCAAATGGGCCAGAGCACGGAGACGCAGCGGTCCAGGGCCACGAGGGTCAGCAGGAAGACGCTGGCGAACATGTTGAGGACGGCCAGGAAGCTGAGGAGCTTGCAGAGGAACCAGCCGAAGGGCCAGTGCGGCTGCAGGATCGTGCTGCTGATGACGAAGGGCAGGAAGGCGGTGAAGGCGAAGTCCGCGGCCGCCAGGTTGAGGAACAGGACCGTGGTGACCGTGCGGCTCATTCGGAAGCCCGCCACCCAGAGCACCAGCCCGTTGCCAGCGACGCCCAGGACGAAGGCCAAGCAGCAGACGATGAGGGAGATGATCCAGAAGGTCTGGTGGATGGGGGAGTGGGGGAAGAGGGGGGCGTCCGAGGGGAGCACGGAGGAGTTCTCCATCTCGCTCACACCTGCAACACACCGGAACCGTGAGATTGTCGGCCCCTGAGGTCAGGACCTGGCTGTGCCTTTCCTTCCCCTACCCCGCAAACTCTGTATTAGCTCTTTCCTCAATGCCTGGAGCACCAAGCATTTCCTTCAAGGCTTCCAGCCACTCACTGGGGTCCGAGTGTTTGACTGCGGTGGCTAATCCTGCGCAGACCCTCCTCTCCTAGGTGCTGGGGCCCTAGGGTCACCGCCTCTCAGCTCAGAATTTGCAACACCCCCTTCCCCAAACTTTCCTAAATATAATATCGAATTCTGGCACAGGTCTGATGCAAATCCCTCCCCTTCCCGAGCCTCATCACTTCTCATCAAGGTCTCTTGGTCATGATCGGTCAGATACCCAGAGAGTGGCTGACGACCAGGGGCAGCTCGGTTGCGCTGGGTTTTTAGTACTGGCCTTCAAGAGCCCCCATCGGTGTATTTCCAATGAATAATCAGCCAGGCTTAATTGGATTTTTAGCAAATGTATTTAGCAAGATGAAATTGCAAGAACAGTATTTATCTTCCCGCCAAATCTAGAGCACATTTCCCCACAAATACATAAACAGCCAGAGATTTAAGGCACTCTTGGTTTTACTAGATATTCTTTTGGTGGCCGGCCTGAATTTTCCCCTAGGGATATTTCTCTGCCGGACCCGGACCACAGGAACCTTTGTAGAACCTGTAGCTGATCCTTCTATCACTAGCAGCCCTGCAGCCTGAAGCTGCCTTGATTGACCATTGACCAAGGACCATATCCAACCAGGTTTGCTGCCTTGTCAACTCCCCCTTTACAACTTTTCCAGCTTCAAGCCTATTTTCTCCCCTTATTCCGTTCCTACTCTTATTCAAGGTCTTTATGATTCTAATTTTGGCCCTTACCACTTTTAGACTAGACCATAGAAACAGTCTCATAATTGTTTTCTCTGTCTCCAGGCTCCCCCTTTTCAGGTCATCCTCCACACAGCTGCCAAATTAATAATCCAAGTACACAATTTGGACCACATCATTGTTCTACCAAAATTTTCAACGGTCCCCTATGGCCTGTAGCACAAAAAACCAAAATTCTCATCATGCGTCCAAGGCCATCTGCCTGTCTCCAAAATCTGATTCTCACCTGCCTTCCCAGGTTTTGGAGTGACTTTATACTAAAACATATTTCCTTCTCCATACCTTCCTGCCCTTTCTCTGACCTTCCTTTCCCTCTCCTTCCCAATAGAGCCTTGAACTCTGTTGCTGGAACACCAGGCTCTGTAAGGGAAATTTGACCTTATTTTGCCTTCAACTAGCCTCCATTCTGCTTCTTGGTCATCCCCACACCATAGTACTCTCCTTTTGCAGCTCTCTATTCTGTGTTATGTGTGTCTTTCTCTTTAAAATGATAGAGTTTGGGAGTTAAAGGATATCTTGCTGCTTGTATTTCTGTCCCCGATATTTAGTACACTGCCTGCTTAAAAATGTTCTGTCTCTCAATAACTCTTTCTCTCTCTCCTCTTTCTTCTCTTTCTTCCTTCATTCCTTCCTTCGTTCCTTCCTTCTTCTTTCCTTCCTTTCCTTTCTTCCTTTTTCCCTCTCTCCCTTGTTTGTTCGTTCATTCATTCGTTCCCTCCTTCCCCTTTCCTCCTTCCTTTCTTTCCTTTTTTCATTTTCCCCTCCCTTGTTCATTTGTTCCTTCCCTCCCTTCTTCCATCTACAGGTGGTAGGAAGCCATTGTCGATTTGAGTAAGGCAGTGAAAAAATTCCTCTGTTTTAGGACTATGGATTTGGCAGCTGTTTGGATAAATTGGAGAGTGGAGCCACAGGCCTAATAGGAAGCTATTGCAATAGTGCCGGCAAGAGGTGATGACAATCAGATAAAGGTCTAAACAAAGAGTGGAGTCGGGGTGCAGGTGCTGCATGAGTAGAAAGAATGGTATGGATGCTGGAAATGTTGTGGAGAGAGAATCGACAGGACTGAGATATGGTTGGTTACAGTAGTTGAGGATCAGAGAAAGATCAAAGATGGCTTCCAGGTTGAAATTCAGGGAAAGAATGGGCTTAAGAGGAAACGTAACATGCTGTTTCTGACATGCTGGGTTTGAGAAGTCTATTAGCTGCTCAGGCAGAGGTATATAGTGGGGAGCTTCAAACTGAAGCTCCAGAAAGAGATTAGGGCTAGATGTCAACATCTGGAAACCATCTACCGAGATAACGGAATATTTGCAAGTTGGTAAGAGAAACAAGAAGGAGGATGGAGCAGAGGAAGAGAAGAAAAGAGGAAGCAGAAAGAGGAAGAGGAAGAAGAAGAAGGAGAAGGAGCAGGAGAGGGAGAAGGAGAAGGAGAAGGAAAAGGAGGAGAGGAGGAGGAGGAGGAGAAGGAGAAGAAGAAGGAGAAGGAGAAGAAGGAGGAGGAGGAAGAGGAGGAGGAGAAGAAGGAGAAGGAGAAGGGGAATAAGAATAAGAATAAGAAGACGACGACGATGATGACGAAGAAGAAGAAGAAGGGAGGGGGACAGGGAGAAGGAGAAGGAGGAAGAAAAGAAGGAGGAAGCAGAGGAGGGGGAAATCCAGGACAGATATTTGGGATGTACCCATAGGATAGGAAGATGCTCTAGCATAGGACACAGAAAAGGATTAGTTACGGTGATAAAAGAAAGAAACAAGAGAGAGGGTCTAACTCTCACTCCATGTTCTAACCCCCCCCCGCCCCACCTTCTGACATTATAAGTTTTAGGATCCTCCCTTCTAAAATCTGGAAATGAATATCTAAAGGCTTTTCAAGCTCTATTTGATCCTCTTAGTGAATTTGATATTCCAAGGTCTCCCTGAAGGAGGGCAATGGAATGGGTAGAATTCAATATTTAAAGTCAGGAAGACCTGGGGTGAACGATCTAGCTCTGAGACTCTGGACAAATCATCCCCACTCTCCAAGTCTCAGTTAAATGTCTAGGGATGGGGGGGAGGGAAGAGGAGGTTAATGACCTCTAAGCGAGGGGAGGGTATCTGGAGTCAGGACGCTGGGGAAGGGGATCCAGTAAACAGCTTTCTCCTGGCTTCTTCTACTTCCACTCCCTTTCCTCTCGGAGAGCTGGGTGCTCTGATCCTTCCGCAGCCTCCCCGCCCCTGATTCCCCATCCAGATCCCCTGCCCAGACTCACCGTGTTTATTGGTGCCTCACTGGCCTCTGGTCTCCTCTGGGAGTTGATTCAGCTTTTGGTTAAAAGGCAAAGAGGGAGTATCCGGGGGCTGACCCACCATTGCATAATTTGTGGTCAGACAGGAGCAGAACCCCCATCAACACGATTTGCTGGTTATGAATAGGAGGAAGAACTCAGCAAATTCTGCTTCTCCCTTACAGGAAATTTCAGATCCAGCCCCAAGAACACAGGACCTTGGCCCCTCTCCAAGATCCAGGTCTCCTTCCACTGCCCAGATTTACACATGGGACGTAGGGCACAGAAGGAAAGGAAGAAAGACCCTGAGAGATCTCTCTCCAAGGTGTTCCCTGAACTGAGGCCCCTTCGCTGGGCCCTCTTCCAAGGATCCTTCCCCCTTTGCCTTCCAACATTGATTTTTTGGGGGAAACCCAGGTTTTTGTTCCCAGTGGGCAAATGCCCAGGAAGAAGGGAGGGGGACAGGGGAAAGGAGAAAAGTAGAGTGAGAAAGAGGCAAAGAGAAACTGAGAGACAGGGAAATATGGAGACAAAGAAACAGGGAAGTATGGAGACAGAGAAACAGAGACAAGGAAATGTGGAGACAGAGAAAGTGAAAGTGGGGAATATGGAGACAGAGAAAGTGAGAGACAGAGAAATGTGAAGACAGAGAAAGTGAGAGTGGGGAATATGGAGACAGAGAAAGTGAGAGACAGAGAAATGTGGAGACAGAGAAAGTGAGAGTGGGGAATATGGAGACAGAGAAACAGAGAGGGAAGTATGGAGACAGAGAAACAGATAAAGAAAGAAGAGATAATTACAAGAAATAGAGAAGAATGGAGACATATACCCAGAGGTAACGGGGCCCTGCACATCCCCAAGGTCTGAGCCTGTGCCCATCTTCACTTTATTTTGATGGTGGAGCAGGACCTGGCGGTGGGGGGGGGGGAGAGTACCAGGACATCTGAGTCCCCGAGGGGCAAGGCTGGGAGTCCAGGACGCCTGAGTCCTGTGAGAGTGGGTAGGTGTGTTTTCTAGGTGGGGCGAAGAATCTGGGTTTTCCACTTAGCACACAGGAAAAACTGTGGGGAGATAATAACCCTGATTGTGGGGAAAGGGAAAAAAAAGGCAGGAAGAGGGTTGGGTTGTGGTTACTACTGGCTCGTGAATCAGTCCCTCAGTTTGTCCATCTGGCCTGTTGACATTCACCCCATCGTACCCAACACCTTCCCACTGACCCATCTCGTCTGTCCCCACCCATTCAGTCCTTCCTGGAGAAATGAGAGAGACGCACAGGAACAGAGACGTGGAGAAACACAGAGGGACAGAGACAGAGACAGGACAGAGGGACAGAGACAGACACAGGACATAGGACAGAGACAGACACAGGGCAGAGTAGAGCCATCAAGGTAGACCTAGCAAGGGATAGAGAGGACACAGAGATGAAGGGAGAGGAGAGAGGGAAGAAAGAGAGAAACAGAGATGAGACAGAGAGACAGACAGAGACAGAAATAGAGAGACAGAGAGACAGAGACAGGACAGAGACAGGACAGAGGGACAGAGACAGAGACAGGACAGAGACAGGACAGAGGGACAGAGACAGACACAGGACAAAGGAGAGCCATCAAGGTAGACATTGCAAGGGATAGAGAGAACACAAAGATGAAGGGAAAGGAGAGAGGGAAGAAAGAGAGAAACAGATGAGACAGAGAGACAGAGAGAGACAGACAGAGAGACAGAGAGAGACAGACAGACAGAGACAGAGAGACAGACACAGACACAGAGACAGGACAGAGGGACAGAGACAGACACAGACACAGAGACAGGACAGAGGGACAGAGACAGAGACAGGACAAAGGAGAGCCATCAAGGTAGACATTGCAAGGGATAGAGAGGACACAAAGATGAAGGGAAAGGAGAGAGGGAAGAAAGAGAGAAACAGACGAGACAGAGAGACAGAGAGAGACAGACAGACAGAGACAGAGAGACAGACACAGACACAGAGACAGGACAGAGGGACAGAGACAGAGACAGGACAGAGGGACAGAGACAGGACATAGGAGAGCCATCAAGGAATAGCATAGCAAGGAATAGAGAGGATGCAGAGATGAAGGGAAAGGAGAGAGGGAAGAAAGAAAAAAACAGAGATGAGACAGACAGAGACAGAAAAGGAGGTGGGGGGAGATACAGATGGATCGAAGAGAAGAGGAAAAGAGAGAGAGGGAGAGGGAGAGACAGACACACACACACACACGCAGGAGCCACCAAGAGCGCCTAGGGCCAAGGAAAGGGGAGGGGATGGCTCTGACCAGCTCCTGAATCTCCCCCCTCTCCCTCAGCCCCATCTTATACGAGTTTTGAGGCTCAGGAATAAAGGGCCCAGCGGGTGGAATCCCCGAAGGGAATGAGGGCTGGGAGAGCAGGAGGCCGGGACCCCGGGGAAGCAGAGGGGCCCACGCCGGGCCTCCGCAGGCGGCCTGTCTCGAGCTCCAGTTTTAGAAACATCTGGTTTTATACAGCTGCTCGGCCTCCCTTCCCCCTCCTGATTCACAGACTTTCCCTTCTTCTCCTCCTCCCCTCCTCCTCCTCTCCCTGCCAGCCCCGGGCCAGGCTGAGTGGGTGACTGGATGCCTGCTCCTGGCTCCAGGGTCAACTTCCGCCGGCCTGACACAGCCTGACACGCTCCGGCCCAGCCCTGGCCCCAGCTTAGCCTCCGCCCGGGGAGCGAGTGGGAGGGAGAAAGTGAGAAATGCAGAGAAAGGAGGCGGGGGAGGGACAAGAGAGAGTGAGCGCCCGGCAGCCTCGGGCTGGGAAAGGGGCATCTGCCCTAGGCCGCAAAAAAAGGGCAGAAGGGCTTGTGAGAGGCTCCGGGGAGGGAGAGAGAGAGAGGGGAAGTAGGGTGGGGGGGAAAGGGGGAGTGAGGGAGAGGAGGGGAGAGAAACAGAGAGACAGAGAGAGAGTCAGAGACAGTCATTCGGAGCCTCCGTTCTCTGGGTCATGGACTGGGGAGACAAGGGGAGTCAGGCACCTGAGCGCCTTCACTTCAGTCATTTCCCTCTCGAGTGACTCAGTTTCCAGTCTGGGCTGGGCCTTGTCAGGGGCTCCCAGAGGAGTCTGAACTGGCCCTGAGCTCATGTCTGAGCCCCGCACCCTCAGCCCCCTCCCGATCCGGAGGGTTCCTGGAGCTCCCGAGGCCCAGAGTGACTCAGACGCACAGAGTTCCCATGGCCCCAGACAGAGCCTGGCCCGCCCGGAGGCTGATTTAGGAGCCCTCAATAACCACACCTGGGGCCGGGACTGACTCCTGCACTCCCAAGGGCCGCTCGCTTCCCTCCGTGCCGGAGAGACTCCCGGGTGCTCGAGATCAGAGAGAGTCCGGTCACGGGAAGCCTGCGGAAACACGATGCTCGGAGACCCAGGGGCGCCCAGACCCCGAGACTAGGCCTGGAGACCCCGAAACGGGGGGCTCAGGGACCCAGAAATGGCCGAAACACACGAAAGCGCAAAAATACGGCCCAGAGACACGGGGACTCCCCGAGACTAACAGAGACTCCGAGACAGAGAGATTCAGAGAGACTTATAAAAAAGCTGAGAGATGCAGAGACCCAGAAATGACCGCAACACACAAAAGACAAAAATATGGCCCAGAGACACGGAGACTCCAAGAAACTCAGAGACTGAGAGACAGAGATTCAGAGACACATAAAAGGTCAGAGATCCAGAGACCCAGAAATGACTGAAACACACAAAAGCGCAAAAATACGGCCCAGAGACACAAGGACTCCCAGAGAGACAGATTCAGAGAGACACAAACAAAGGCTCAGAGACACAGAGACATTTAAAAGCACCCGAAGGACTCCAACATCCAGAGGCTCTCGCCAGAGAGCTGGGCTAGTGGTTAGCTCCCTCAGCAATATCTCTGGGATCCTTCTTCCTTCCGACAAACCTGCACCCTTGGACTTGGGTTCTTTGAGCTGCCGTTTTCATTGGCCTTGGGAACAACCCAGATTTCTTTGCCTAGAAAGGTTTGAGGACCATCTCTTTGACCCTGGAGCTATGGTTGGGTTCGGCAAGTGTTGTAAGGAGGGGTTGGGGGGGTGGGAAGGGAGAATTTGGGGGCAGGTTTTTCCCCTTACCTGAGGTTTAGAAATATTTCTGATGTTTCTTTGTTCTTGCCCTACCTGTTTGAACTTGTTTTGTTTTCCCTTTTCTGAGTATCAAAGGAAAGAGATCTTAGTGTTTTTAGGGAGGGGTTAGGCCGTTGTATTCTTTAGGAAGGAGATTGAGTCTTCCTTTTGGGAGAAGGAAGTTTTGAGGGGATTAGACTACTTGAAATGGGTTAAAAATTAAAAGGGTAGAATGTTCAATACAGAAAGGGAGGGAGAGAGAGAAAGAGAAGAGAGAAAAGAGAAGAGAAAAAGAGACAGAGAAAAGAGATGGAGAAAAGAGAGAAGAAAGAAAGGAAAAAGAAATAGAGATAGAGAAGAGGTAGAGACAGAGAGAAGAGAAGAAACAGAGAGAAATAGAGAGAAACAGAGAGAAAAGAGAAGAGAAAAGAGATGGAAAAGAGAGATAGAGAAGAAAGACAGAAAGAAATAGAGATAGAGAAGAGGGTAGAAAGAGAAGAGATAAGCAGAGAGAAAAGAGAGAGAAGAGAAAAAAAAGAGAAGAGATAGAGAGAAAGAGAAGAGAAAAAAGAGAGGAGATAGAGAAAGACAGAGGAGAAAGAGAAGAAATAGAGAGAAGAGACAGAGAAGAAAGAAATAGAGAAGAGAAGAGAGGAAATAGAGAAAAAGGAGAGAGAAGGGAGAAAAAAGAGAGAAGAGAGAAAAGAGACAGAGAGGGAGATAAAAGGAAAGAGAGGGAGATAAAAGAAGAGAAGAGAGAGAGAAAAAGAGAAAGAGGAGAAGAAAAAAAAAAGAATCAGAGAGAGACAGAGATAGAAAAAAAGAAGAGAAAGAGAAGAGACAGAGCGAGAGAAAGAAAAAGAGACAGAGATAAAGTGAGAACTCTGACTTGCAGTCCCAGGAGAACAAAGCCGGGCCAGTTGCTCTGCCCTGCCCCAGAAGCTGGGGGCAGCCTCCCTTTAGAGCCTCCCTTCAAGCAGGCCCTGCACAAATCCCAGTCAGGCAGGTTGTATTGGAAAATCCAGGCCCTGTGACTCTATATCCAGAATTATATTTTAGGAACCAACTGTGTGCCCTTGAGCAGGTTCCTCAAACCCGACAGCCTGTAAAATCAGGGGGTGGTCCAGGATGACCCTTCCCCTTCCAACTGTGGAGCTTCAGTCTGACCCGGTCTCAGCTGTAACAGTTCCTCCCATTATCCTGAGCCCCAAGTCACACTCCCTTTGAGATACTGAGAAAAAAGGGGCGGGGGATGGAAAGAACTAAAGAGTCTCAAGAACTGGGAGGACATTCAGATTTCATCTAAGTTTAATTAAACCTGAGAAGTTTTCTTCTACAACATCCCCGACTAGGGCCCATCTAATCTCTGCTCAAAGACCTCCAGTGACAGGGAGCTCACTATCTGTTTTGTAAGGCAACAAGGCAACCCATTCTCCTTTCCCAAATCCAGCTTCAGACGTTTACTAGCTGTGTGGTCCAGAGCAAGTCACACCACCTCTGTCTGCCTCATTTTCCTCAAGTGCAAAATGGGGATAATAATAATACAATGGGGGTAACAATAATAATATATAATTATAAATATATATAAGAAAATGGGGATAATAACAATAATAATGGGATAATAATACCATTTCCCAGATGTGTTGTTATGAGGATCAAATGAGATCATAACTAAAATACTCAGCGTTTTACTCACAACCCGGCACTTAGTAAGCACCACATAAATGTTAACTATTACTATTATTGGTGAGCTGAACAAAAAGAATCTCTGGGGTCTCCTCCAATTTTGAATTTTTTTCTCCCCCTTCTCCTTCTGTCCCCCCATCTCTATTTTTCTCTCACTGTCTCTTTTTGTCAGTGTCTCTCATGTTTTTGATTACCTTTGTCTCTGTCTCTGTTTCTTTTTGTCACCATTTCTCATCTTTTTAACTAATCTGTCTCTGTCCCTTCCCGTGTTCTTTTGTCACTGTCTCTCATTTTTTTGATTACCTCTGTCGCTGTCTCTCTCTATCTCTGTTCCTTTCTGTTTCTTTTTATCACCATTTCTCATCTTTTTGACTGTCTCTCTGTCTCTTCCCCGTGTCCCTTTGTCACTGTCTCTCATCTTTTTGATTACTTCTGTCTTTGTCTCTGTGTCTTTTTGTCTCTCCCACTTTTTTGTCTGTCTCTGTCTGTCTGTCTGTCTGTCTCTCCTCTCTTTGTCTCTCTCACTGTCTTTGTCTTTCTCCGTGTCTCTGTCTCTTTCTATGTTTTTTTTTGTCTCTGTGTGTCTCTCTCTTTCTTTTTGTCTCTCTCACTGTCTTTTTATCTCTTTCTGTGTGTCTCTGTCCCTTTCTCTGTGTCTTTTTGTCTCTGTCTCTCCCTCCATACAGCCTTTCAGGTACTTAAAGGACTAGTCGGACGCTTGTCTCCCTTTTCTCCAGGTCCAACATTCACATTATTTATTCCTCCGTCTTTCCCTCTCCCCTCTCTCCATCCCTGCCCTCCGAGTAGAATGCAGTCCTATAACTGCCCTGGGCACACATAATGGGACCAATCTCACCCCTGCAGTCCCAGATGTTTTCTTCTTCCTCACATACATTAAGGGTTACGTGGACCTTGTGTCTGCCCTGTCACATTGCTGGCTCCCACTAAGCTTGCGTTTCCCTGCACATTTATTTAGCCATACCTCTGCCATCTTGTACTCAGACCATCAGGTTTTGGGAGCCCATTTGTTCCTCTCCTACAGCATTCAGGTCTGCTAACTCTTTAGATTTCCTGGCTGGGTTATCCCCTCCCTTAACTATCCTTCCCGGCTTTGGGTCACCTGCAAATTAGTAAGCACAACACCTGGACCTTTATCCATATCACTAACCGAGATCGTGAATAGCACAGGGCTAAAGACAGATCCCAGTGGCCCTTGGTTAAAGACCTGCCTTTGTACTAACTTCAATACGTCTACTTTGAGGTTCTGGTCACTCAGCTAGTCTTGAATAAATTGAATTCTACTAGCCATTACCTGGTCATTGGATCTGCCAAAAGACTATGAGACCACGTCAGATGCCCAGATGAAATACTTTTATTTTTCTGGTCTATCAGCAAGGTCAAAAAAAAGAGAAGGAAGTGTAGTTACTTTCATATGATTTGTTCTTGATGAACTCATGCTGACTCCTCTTCCTCACAGCTTCCCCTTCCAAGTGTTCAGTCCAGGACAAATTCCTTCGGAGCACTGGACGTTTCCTTTTCTACCCTGGGCTTTGAGGGCCTGGCCCTTAGAAAGCTCTCCGTGAATCCTCACTGAATCCACTACAATTTGTTCACCATTCCTTCGATGATAATTTGGCTCCCCAAAATCAGGAAACTCTTTGCTCTTGTCTGGTACTGTGGCGGTCCCCCCTTCTCCAGGCTCCTTCATCAAAAGCCCTTTGGGAATCCGAGACAGTGGTTCTTCCTGTACCTGGATATTTGGTTTGTTTAAGAGGGTGACCTGAACTCACTGAGGGCATTCAGACCCTTGGTATCTTAGCATCTCCTCCCCTAGCTTGCATTTCCACCCCTTGGTGGCCATTGTTTTTGTCCTTATCCATTTGAGGAGGATTTGGCCTGGTCAGGAAAGCAGTAGGACGGAAAGGTTTGAGTGGTTCTGCCTTCTCCCCGTTATTTGTTTTCTTCCTTGATCACAGCCACCCTCAACAGTGTTCTTATTTCCTCTTTCTCTTCCTCTTAGCACCGTATTTTGCACATCAAAAATGCTCCAAATATATGCTGAAGAAGCATCCATTGCCAATCTCAGATCATTCTGGACTTCAGTAATCCATAAAAGGGGAGGGGGCTTGTCTGGAGAAAGGGAAGGGGGAAAGGAGTAGAAGGGAAAGGGGAGAGGGAGAATCAGAGAAGAAATGGGAAGGGATTTGGGGGGAGTGTTGGTAGGAGAAATGAAAAGAAATGAAGGAGATGAGGAGAGTTGGGGAGAAGATGAGGAGAGAGAGGGAAAGAAGTGGAGAGAGATTGAGAATAGAGAGAAATGAAGAGATGAAGAGAGCCAGAGAGAAATCTGGAAAGGTGGAGGGAAATAGAAAGGCTGTTTAGAAAAAAAAAAACAACAGGAAGATACGGGGGAGTTGTGAAGTGACAGGGACTGATACAAAACATGTGAGGAGACAGGGAGCTGGGGAGCTGGAAAAAGATGGTGAAAGACAAGAAGAGATGGCAAATATGGGAGAAGGGAGAGATAGGAAGGTGTGGGGACACAGGGAGAGATGGGAAATGTGGGGAGGGAGGGAGAGATGGCAAATATTGGGGGGAAGGGGAGATGTGAAGACAGAGAAAGGTTGGGGACACAGGAAGAGATGGGAAATATGGGGAGAGAGGGAGAGATGGCAAATATTGGGGGGAAGGGGAGATGTGAAGACAGAGAAAGGTTGGGGACACAGGGAGAGATGGGAAATGTGGGGAGGGAGGGAGAGATGGCAAATATTGGGGGAAGGGGAGATGTGAAGACAGAGGAAGGTGTGGGGACACAGGGAGAGATGGGATATGGGGGGAGAAGGGGAGGGATAACTGTCCAGGGAGGCTAGAAGGTTAGGAAGTGACGGGGAATTCCTTTTCCCAATCCCCCCCTCCCCTCCCCAGAGACAGGCAGATAACACAGCTGTCTCAGTGGCGAGAATGGGGTGCTGGAGACGGGGAGTAGAAGTGGAGGCTGGGAAGGGGGTTCGGGTGGGGGCCTAGTAGCGGGAATCGGGTGGGGCCGTTGCTCCTGCCATGACCTCAGACCTAGGGGGCCCAGCCCAGTACTGACGTCAGCCCCCAACTACAAATGCCCCCCCCAACAAACCAGGCGAAGAAGAGAGAGAGACTCAGGGCAGGGAGGAAGGAGCCCGAAGAACATGGGGCAGGTGGGTTTGTGAGTGTCCGTGCGGCTGGGCTATCACACCCTGCGTGTGAGGGGTCTGGGCAGGGTCTGGGTGGGTCCCACGGCCGGTGTGAGTGCGGGCTTCAAGGGTGGTGACCCTGGCTCATTTGAATTGGATCAAGAGTGCTGGGGAGGTCCCAGTCAGTTGTGTGTGTGTGACTATGTATGTATGTGTGTGTGCGTTTATGTGTGTTAGTATATGTATTTGTGTGTGTGTGTGTGTGTGTGTGTGTGTGTGTGTGTGTGTCTCAGCGTAAGACAGGGAGGGGGCACTGCCTCAGTTTCCCTCTCTGCCGGGGGCATCATTTCCAGCGTGGGGGGCTGGAAGGCCCCGTGGGTTGAGGAGGTCTGGAAGTGGGACAAGGTTGAGCCCGGGCTGAGGTGGCCTATAACCAGAACCAGGCTCCTGCCTCCGGACCCTAGGGAAGATCACAACCAGTGCCCCCCTTTTTCTTCCTCTTCTGTGCCCACTTTCTCTGGGCTGGGCAAGGGATGACCGAGCTGGAGGAGGAGGACAGGGCCCTGCCCTTGGGGACTCAGAAGGAGCTCTGGAGGCTCCTGGCCTCTTCTCAGCCCCTCTGCTCCCTTTCCCCTCCTGGTTGGGCCTCCGGTCCCCTTATGTATTTGGGGGTGGGGAGGGCCGGGTGATCCCTGAGATCCGATTTAACTTTTCCTCTCCCCCCTGTGACAGGACACCCCCAAACCCGGCCCCCGTCGGGCGTGCTCTGGCCCCCTCCGGCGGCTCCTGACCGTGGCCTTTGCCCTGCTGATCCTGGGGGGCATGACCTGGGCCTACGCCGTGGGGGTCCCCTTGGCCTCTGACCACTACGGCCTCCTGGCCTTCGGCCTCTATGGGGCCTTCCTCTCGGCCCACCTGGTGGCCCAGAGCCTCTTTGCCTACTTGGAGCACCGGCGCGTGGCCAGCCGGGCGGCCCAGGGCAAGCCCGCGTGCTCGCGCAGGGTGGCGCTGACCATCTCCGCCTACCAGGAGGACCCCGACTACCTGCGGCAGTGCCTGCTGTCCGCCCGGGCCCTGCAGTACCCCCGGGAGCGCCTGCGGGTGCTCCTGGTCGTGGACGGCAACCGCGAGGAGGACATGTACATGGTGGAGATGTTCCGGGAAGTCTTCGAGGCGGAGGGTCCCGCCACCTACGTGTGGGAGGGCAACTACCACCAGCCCTGGGCCCCCCAGGTGTCGGGGGACAAAGCCGGGGAGGTGGAGGCCGGCGGCTACGTGGAGGTGGAGGCTGAGGATCCGGGCCGGCTGACCGTGGAGGCGCTGGTCCGGAGCCATCGGTGCGTGTGCGTGGCTCAGCGCTGGGGCGGAAAGCGAGAGGTCATGTACACGGCCTTCAAGGCCCTCGGGGAATCTGTGGACTACGTGCAGGTAAGGGACTGCTGGGGACTCCGAGGCTAACCCCCAATCGGCCCAACTCTGCTGTGACCCCTTTGGGGCCCTAATATCAAACCTTCTGAATCCCCCTTTGAGCCCCTCTGATTCCTGAGCCCCTCTGAACCTCCGATTCCCAGCACCCTTAATACTTTTATGTGGCCTACATGTAGGTCAGGGACTGCTGGGGGCTCTGAGGCTAGCCCTGGCCCCCTAACTCTGCTGTGACCCCTTTGGGGCCCTAATATCAAACCTTCTGAATCCCCCTTTGAGCCTTTCTGATTCCTGAACCCCCTAGAAGCCCAGATTCCCGGCACCCTTAATACTTTTATGTGGACTATATGTGGGTCAGGGACTGCTGGGGGCTCTGAGGCTAGCCCCCCCAATCGGCCCCCTAACTCTGCTGACACCGACCCCTTTGGATCCCTAATAGCAAACCTTCTGAATCCCCCTTTGAGCCCCTATGATTCCTGAGCCTCCCTGAACCCCCAGATTCCCGGCACCCTTAGTACTTTCATGTGGCGGAGGCCGCCTTCCCTGGCCCTCCCAGCCTCCCGCTGCTCCAGCCTCACCCTGTGATTCGGCCCTAGGTGTGTGACTCAGACACCCGGCTGGATCCCAGGGCCCTGCTGGAGTTGTCCCGAGTGCTGGACGAAGACGGGACCGTCGGGGCCGTGGGCGGGGACGTCCGGATCCTCAATCCTCTGGACTCCTGGGTCAGCTTCCTGAGCAGTCTCAGGTACTGGGTGGCCTTCAACGTGGAGCGAGCCTGCCAGAGCTACTTCCGATGTGTGTCTTGTGTCAGTGGGCCTCTCGGTGAGTCCAGTCGGGTGTCCTTGGGCTCTGGAGGCCAGAGAGAAAGGGGCAGAGATGGGCCACCTTGGGGTAGAGAGGGCGGTGGGATAGGGTCAGGGATGAGCGTAGATATGAAGGAGAGCGGGGGAGGGGGAGAGGGAGGCTAATGGGGCAGGGGTGATGAGGAGAGGGGCAGGGGTTAAGCTTGGGGAGGGAGGAAGGGGTAAGTCTGGGGCTGGAGTTGAGAATGGAGAGTGAGGGGTGAGGTGAGGGTAAAGTTAGGAAGAGCAAGAGCATAGGGACAGGATGGAAATGGGGATGGGATGGGGGTAATCACGGCTAAGAGGACCAGATAAAAACGGGAATAATATGGACAGAGATACTGATAGAGGCTAGGGAGGGCAATAATGCTTTTAAAGGGCTAGAGATGATCTTGGCCATGGGATTGGAGAAGGGAATAGGAATAGAGGATTGGATAAAATTGGGAATAAGGGGAGAGATATTGATAGAGATGAAGCGAGGGAGGGCAATAATGTTTTTGAAAGAGCTAGAGAGGATCTTGGCCATGGGGATGGAGAAGCGAATCGGAATAGGGATGATGGTTGTGGGGACAGAAGGGGGATAGAAATGAGGATAAAGACAGAGGTGAAGATGAGGATGGGGATGGTTGAGATAATCAAGGTCGTCCCTGGGGATGGCACGGCGTTGGGTCTGGGGACTGGGACAGAGGTGAGAATGGAGGTAGGATATTGGTGATAGGGGAGAGATAGGGAATTGAGGACTGGGTTGGTAAATGGGCTTACTGTGTGCTTACGGAGCTCTCTCGGCATCTGGCAGGTCTGTACAGGAACGACTTGCTGCAGCAGTTCCTGGAGGCCTGGTACAACCAGAAGTTCCTGGGCACCCACTGCACTTTTGGGGATGACCGCCATCTCACCAACCGAATGCTCAGTATGGGCTACGCTACCAAGTAAGGAGAAAGCTGGGGAGCGTCCTAGGGTTAGGGAAGAGGGGCGGGTGAATCGTGGGATATTTTAAATGCTGTTGAGGGAAACGGGCCATAGTAAGTGGCTAGGTAGGGGAATGGATGAATTCTATTAAGGTTTATCACCAATTAGCTAAGCTGTGGAAAAGGACAAATGGGTGACGGAACCCAGTGTTCACAAGGCAGGATGCGCTTTACCATATGGGAGTAGAGTGGGTCACATGGGCTGGTGAAGTAGAAGATGTCAAGGTGGGTTATGCAAAGTGATATAATAATAACCCAGAAAACTCATATCTCAAGAGAGATTTAGGGGTTATGAAAGTCTTTCTTAGACACACTCTTGTGAGGTAGGGAGAGCAAATACCATCAACCCCATTCTGTAGATGGGGTAACTGATGTATTGAGAGATTAAGTAGTATTTGATTCTCTTTATTTTCTGTCTGTCCCTCTGTCCCTTGGAGCCAAGCACAATAGTCTAATTTCTATTCCAATTTTTATACCTTCCCAGCCCTTCTTGTCCCAGTTCTTCAGATTAAAAAAATCCCACTTTCTTTATTTCATGGTCTCAAGACCTTTTACTGTCCTGATACTTCTTCCTTGGACATTCTCCCTGGACACTGTCAATGTTCTTCCTAAAAATGAAGCTCCAAGCACAATCCATCAGATGGGGTCTGATTGAGGGCAAGACCGTCCTCCAGTCCTTCCCACTCTGCCTTTCTCAGATCTCATCCTTTCTGAGATCCCGTTAGTTTTCTTTGGGACTAGTACAGAGATGACTCACACTATGTTTGCAGCTCCTTAAAAACTCAAATCTTTTGGGATGACCATAGTCCGGCTACATCATCCTCATCTTGTACTTGGGAGGGTGAATTTTTGAACCCTCAATCCTAAAACTTGACACGTATCTCTACTAAATTCTGTCTTATTAAATGTGGTCCATTATTCTAACCTCTAAGGCGGTCAACTCTGACTCCGCCATACAACAAGCTAGCTATTTCTCCCAGCTTTATAAATTCGAAAATGATGCTGTACATTCAGCTCGGAAACTTCTGAGCTTCGTGACTGCCAATCACTTAATCTTGACTGTCACCATTTTCTCATCTTTTAAGGGAAGATAATGAGAGCATCTCTATCTGAGAGTCATTTTCAAGATAAAATGAAATTTGTACAGTGCTTGCAAACTTTCAAGTGCTATAGAAATGATAGGTGTTATTACGGTGATTATGATTATCATTTATTATCATCTTTATCCAAAGTATTGAGAAAAATGTAAAACCAAATAATGGTTTATATGGTTTTATAATCTAACTCCAGATCCTTGGAGTCCTCCAGGAGGGACCCTCTCTAGACGGATATTAAATCATTAATCTTGGGTCATACTGTTCAACCAAGTTTTTAACTTATTTAATCATATTTTCAACTGCTCCATCTCTCGCCAGCCTTTCCTTAATAAGAAAGATTTTATTAAATGTTCTCCTAAAAGCAAAGTAAACTTAGTCCATAGCGTTCCCCGGGCTTGCTTTGATGTTCAGATAATAAGAATAATAACATTTGTAAAAATGTTTTTAGGTTTGCAAAGCACTTTATACAAATATTAACTCATCGGACCCTCAAAACAACCTTGGGATGTGGGTGCTGTTATCACCCCCATTTTACAGATCAAGAAACGGAGGCAGTCCAGAATCCCACAGCTAGTAACTCCAAGTCTGGCAGTCTATCCCACTCCACTCTCTAGCTGCTTAGATACTTCAGTGACCCAAAGCCTAGCCTTTTTCTGACTTCTCATTTTATGGGACTCTTAAAGATCTTCAAGGAGTTCAGCCAACATGTTGTGGGTTTTCCTCGAGATTTCTCCACTTTGCCTGGATGCTGCTGGTTTAGGGAGGCTTCCCCTCATCTCCTTATCTGACTGGCCTGTGTTCTTTTATTCATGCGTAAGCTCAGTTGAATCTTTTTATCTTTGGTGATATTTGTCTATTTTGGGGAGGATGATGTACTGTGTATACATACTTCCTCCCGGAGCCTTCCCCTTTCTGACGCTCTCTGAAGGCTGAGATATTCTATGTCTGGAAACCACAGGCCATCATCTGAAACATCTGAGCTTTAATAGATAGGACCTTGTTTCAGGGAGAAATCCCAGAGATCATCCGCATTCACTGCCTTATCTCAAGGGCAATCAGGCCCGCTGGCCTCCTCCTGGTCAATTGTAGCCCCAGCTTGGTGTCCCTGTGCAGTGGCTGTAGCAGGTGGAGACTGATGGACTAGCCCCGGGGATTTTCCATCCGGCTGACTCATGTTCTGAGGCTCCATGTCACCACCCAGTTGCCTCTTACGTTCTGGGTCCTGATGCTCCATGTCACCCACCCTGCAGGACTTTAGGCAATCCCTCTTCCGCCTGGGCCCTGTACGGGATGTCCTGCACGCCCTGGCCAGACTTGTCAAAAATTTATGAAAGAAACGAATTATGAAAGAAAGGCATCCTTGGGCAACTTATAGTGTTAGAGTAGCCTAGAGCACTGAGAGGATAAGGGGGGCACAGACACCACGTCAGAGGTAGCTTGGAACGCGGGTCTAAGCTTGGGCCAGGGGGACCTGGGTTTAAGTTCCTCCGGGCTGTACGACCCCGTAAGTCACTTACGGTCTCGGTGCTCAGCCCTCCCTCGGGGCTGCCTGCACGGGCGGCAGGCTCCCCCGCAGGAGCTCGCTTCCCTCCCCACAGCCAGCCCGGCGCTGGCCGAGCGGGAGCCAGGCTGGGCGGTGGAGACGAGCATCCTCCGTCCCTGCAGGTACACGTCGCTGTCCCGCTGCTACTCGGAGACGCCGGCGTCCTTCCTGCGCTGGCTGAGCCAGCAGACGCGCTGGTCCAAGTCCTACTTCCGCGAGTGGCTGTACAACGCCCTGTGGTGGCACCGGCACCACGCGTGGATGACCTACGAGGCCGTGGTGTCCGGCCTCTTCCCCTTCTTCGTGGCGGCCACGGTGCTGCGGCTCTTCTACGCCGGCTCCCCGTGGGCGCTGCTCTGGGTGCTGCTGTGCGTGCAGGGCGTGGCGGCGGCCAAGGCGGCCTTCGCGGCCTGGCTGCGGGGCTCGCCGCGGATGCTGCTGCTCTCGCTCTACGCGCCCCTCTACATGGGCGGCCTCCTGCCCGCCAAGTTCCTGGCGCTGCTCACCATGAACCAGAGCGGCTGGGGCACCTCGGGCCGCCGGCGCCTGGCCGCCAACTACGCGCCGGCCCTGCCGCTGGCCATCTGGGCCGCGCTGCTGCTCGGCGGCCTGCTGCGCAGCGTGATCCACGAGGCCCGCGCCGACTGGAGCAGCGAGGCGCGCAGGACCGAGGCGCGCTACCTGGCCGTCGGAGCCGCCGCCTACGTGGCTTACTGGGCGCTCATGATGGCTCTCTACTGGGGGGGAGTCCGCAGGCTCTGCCGGCCCAGGGCTGGGGGCTACCGGGTGTCCGTGTGACAGCCCCTCGGCGAGGCACTCCCCGGGGCCGCGAGACTGGAACTCCGAGGACCTAGGTCCGGTCCCAAGGGGATTTGGGACTAGTCATTTTACCTCAGGGCCTCAGTTTTCTTGCGTAAAATGAGCACGTTGGACCAAGGAGGGGATCTCAAACGGTTCCTTCCAGCACTAAAATCTGGTGACCCGACCTGCTTCTTCCTTTCTGGACAAATCATCCCCAGTCTCCCGGCTTCTGATTCCTGATCTAAAGGAGGGCAGACTCAGCTGCTCACATGGGAGGGCACGGGCTCGGACTAGATCTCCGAAGGCTCTTCGGGCACCAAGGCTATGATCCTTTGAATCTCCTTTCATCCACTAGGCAGCTGGGTGCTGGGGCTCCGGGGTCAGTCAGCCCAACCGCCTGACTAAATGTGCGGCTTGGAGGTCACTTGCCCTCCTTGGCCCCAGCTTTCTCTTCTAGAAAAACTTTGGGCATGGGGTAGTACAGCTCAGGGATTGGCGCTTGAGATTTCCTTTTTTGATTTTAGGTGTTAGCTGTAAAGTGGAGGGTAAGGGTAAGGGTTAGACCGGACACGCTCCTAGAGTTTTTTCCAGCTGTGACGCATATTTAAGTTCTTTTCATAGAGCTCTGGGATGTGTCAGAGATGGAAGGGGCTTCCAGGGTCCCTCTTTGAGCCCTTCGTGTTCTTTGTGTCTGGAAACGAACACTACAATTCCCAGCAAACCTTGCAGCTAACCGAGGAGCCAAGAATTGTAGTTTCATTAGCCGCACTGGGCTAGCTTGGAGACGCCAGTGTCTTGAGGGAAAGGGGGTATTTATTGGGCCGAAGGGGTGTCTTCTGTCCACAGGGGGTGAAGAGACCACGGTGGCCTCTGACTCTGAACCTTATTTAATTCGCATCCACTCAAAGAGCAATAAAGAGTTTTATTTATTTTCCGACCTGGTCTGCGGTGGTTTGATTGATCGACTGGCCTGGGACTGGGGCATTAGAATTCCTGGGTCTCTGAGGAAGTGGGAGGGGTCTGGATACCTGAGGAAGGGGAGCGGGGCTGAGGGATTGACACCTCAGGGATTTCTCTCGTCTCCCGGAATTCCTCCGGAGAATCTATGGAGTTATCGGCTCCAGAGACGCCGGGGGTCATTGGAAGAGATGCCGAGTATGGAGCCAACAATCGGTTACCTAACCCGAGGGAGTTGGCGGTACCTCTCTCCCCCTCCACCCCGCCCCCACCAAGGCAGGCCAGCTTTGGGGCCTGTCAAGTCTCGATGTCCCTCTCTGCAAGAGGTCCCTCTGCAAGAGGAGGGGGTTTGAACCCCCTCCAGAGGCGTGCCGAGTGTCCTCCTAACTCATTTCCTTCCCCATTTGGCAAATGACTTCTGGACCTGGCATTTTCTGGGCTCGGAAGTTCCCTCCAAGCATGCAGGTCAGGGGACAGTTGTGCGGCTCACGGGACCATCAGCCAGTGAGAGGCAAAATTTGGGGATGAACAATAGATTTCGAGCCCCGGAATCTACTCCCCATTTTCCAGAAACTAAGACAGCGAATGAAAGACTGAGATTCGACCCGAGATCTACTGACTCCAAATGTAGCATCGTTCCCCCTCCCCCCCCCAAAAAAGAGGCCGGCAGCCTTTGAGATCCTCGTTGCTATGGCTCCCCCGAATCCGCATCTCCATCCAAGCACGGCTTCAGCATTCTCCTCACGCATCCAGAGACAGAACCGCAGCACTCACCCGTAAGGCAAAGAAAGGGTTAACCTTGAATAACGACTGCGCGTGCGCGAGAAGGGAGGCTCCTGGCTTTGCTCCCAGCCTCAGCCCCTTAAGTCTCGTCCCCCCTCCCGCTAGTAACATTGCGCAATCGCGTTTCCCGGCTGCTGCTCCCTTCCGAGATTGAATTAACCCTTTTCAGGCGGCAGCGGAATAGGAGAGGAGAGTTCTGGGAAGCCTGGAGTCAGAACCGGGAGCTCCCGGAGCCCAAGCCGCTCACGTTCCAGACACTTTTATAGCGGAAAGAGCCAAGAGGGAGGAAAAAAATTCGACCCAAGTTACTCAGGCTGTTCAGGGGAGGGCTTCGGATTGAGAACCCAGGTCGCCTCCGGCTGCCTGTCCGGAATCTCTCCTCTCCATTTGTCTTTAAACCTGGAGACAGTGTGTTGCCATGTGTCTAGAGCCCGATTCAGAGTACGAGAACCCGGGCTTTTATCTCCTCTCTGCCACGCCCTCTGGGCCTCAGTTTCCCCATCTGTAAAAGAGGCTGGATGAGAGAAGATGACCTGTGGGATCCCTTGTGGTTCTAAATCTGGTTTTAGGAGGGTGAGGGTTTCCTGGGTGCACTGGGGCGAGCCATCGGCTCGCCTAGGAAGGACTTTCCAGGGCTGCCTAAAACTTGTGTGTTCGTAGAGTTGTGTTTCAATCTCCGAGGACTTTTTGTGATGGTGCTTTTTTACGGGTGAGCTCCAGAAGGAAAGGGGTTGGGCAGCGGTATCAGTTAACCTCCTACTACGTGCCAGGCGCAGGGCTGAAGGTTCTGGGAGTTTACCTTCTAACGGGATGTTCCAGACCTTCCCCTCCCCTAGCACGCTTTAGGTGCCTTAGCCTTGGGCCGCCGCACTGTAACTTTGATCCTAGGAACCTGGACTGCCTTGGGTTTGAAATAGCTTTATTGGGGTGAGTGGAGGATACAGGATGAAGAGGACGGGCCCTTTAGCATTCGGAACAACAACGATACAGCAACCTGGCGGAGTGAAGCAGGGAGAAAGGCGCTCTTAACCTATCGCCACAGGGCAGGAGTTCGCCACAGCCAGTTTGGGTCTCAGAGGCCAGAAATCAAGGCCGCCCTTAGTCAGCCCAGAAGCCTGGGTCCCTTGGGGTGCTCGGTGGGTCCCTTGGGGTGCGCGGTGGGTCCCAGTGGTTGTCCTGGGGGCCCCGCTGAGGCGGGCCTGCGGGGAGCCGGCCTCCTGGGTTCTCGGGCAGGGGTGACTCACATGCCCAGCAGGATGAGGGTCGTGGCGCCCAGGCCAGCCGCCAGCCCAAGCAGGCACAGGTTTCTGGTGGTCAGGGCCCGAGGGTGAGCCAGCAGCGCGGAGAAGCTCGGCCTCCAGGGCTCGGGACAGTCTGCCTTGGAGCCTCTTGCCTTCAGCACCATCCCGAATATGGTCTGCAGGCCTAATTCGACCTGCGGTTTCCCTGCAGTCACTGGGGACACACGGGGTGGGGGCGAGCCGCGAGCCGTTCTCTCCCTCCGGCCTGCTCCTCCGGAACCCGGCCCACCCCTCCCCGCCCCTGCCCGGCAGCGGCCCGCCTCAGCCTCGGCCTCACCATTGAGGAAGAAGAACAGGCGCGCCAGGCGTTGCTGGTCGAAGCTAATGAGGCAGGAGAAAGTCCCGCGGTGCGAGGGCCGAACCGGCCGGATCCGCGCAAACACATCCTGGGCTCGTGGCAAAACCCGGAAGTAGGAGAGGTCCCGGGTTCGGATCTGAGGGTGGGAAGGGAGGAGGGGGCCCTCAGGCAGAGGCCTGAGGAACACAATCAGGGACACGGGAGGCAGAAACGGGAGGGGCGTAGAGGGAGGGGAGAGAAAAGTCAGCTTCCCAGGGGGGATGAATCTGGTAGGGGATGGGGAAGGAAGCTGGGATGGGAATGGGAGAGATGCAAAGTCAGGGGATGGACAGATGGAGGGATACGGAGAAGGGGTCAAGCGAGGATGGGGATGGACAAGATGCAGGGACAGGGATGAAGGGATGCAAGTGAGGATGGGGATGAGGAAGGAAGCTAGGATGGGAATGGGAGAGATGCAAAGTCAGGGGATGGACAGAAGGAGGGATAGGGATGAAGGGATGCAAGTGAAGATGGGGATGGTCAAGATGGAGGGATACGGATGAAGGGATGTAAATGAGGATGGGGATGAGAGGGAATGGGAGAGATGGAAGGTCAGAGGATGAACGGATAAAGGAATAGGAATGAAGGGGTGCAAGTGAGGATGGGAATGAGGAAGGAAGGAAGGTAGGGGGATGGACCAATGGAGAGATAAGGATGAAGGGATGAATGAAGACAGAGAAAGGAGGATTGGGTTGGGAATGGAGAAAAACAGAGATTAGGTGGGGAATGAATAGGGGAAGGGAGATGAAGGAATGGAGATAGAGGGGATGGAAGGGTGAGGGAGAATCCAAAGAGAATGAGAATTTGAACAAGGAGACAGAAGCAGATTTTTTTTTTTTTTTCTAGGAATTAGTTTGTGAAAGAGAAGCGAGAGAAAGGAGGCGGCTGGGGCTTCGAGTTAGGTTCAGATATGCCCCTCCCCCCACCAATTACACTCGGAGACACTCACGTTCCCCGCAAACATCCAGGCATAGGTCACCTCCAAGGGAGTGGAGAAAGACACGGAGCAGGAGAAGGCAGCCTGGCCTCCCGCTCGCACCAGCAAGTCCTTGACTGGGGAGGGGGTCGAGTTCTGCCTAAAAACCCAGCCCACCCACTTGGAATTCTCCACAAAGCTCCCTCCATCTTCATAAAAATGCTCTTGAACCCGGACTCTTCTGGCCCCGCCCCCACGGAATCGTCGGGCTCCGTGCCCATCTAAAACTCAGGGGCCCCGCCCCTGGCTCCACCCCTACATTAAAATTTTGGCCCCGCCCTTATTATCTCTCCAAGTCCCGCCCCCCTCCGAGGTGGAAGGCACGGCCCCGCCCCCGAATCGCCTCCCGGCCCCGCCCCCTACTCGGGCAGTCCAGCGGAAGGTCACAGTCATGGGCAGCGCACGAGTTGCAGAAGAAGAGTCGGGCCAGCTCCTGGAACCCTTTTGGGGGGAGGGGTAGCAGAGAGGACACTGCTCGCTCCGCAGCGCCCAGCCCTAACGGTCCGGAGTCCCTCCTCCTCCCTCCTTCCACCAGTCTCATTGGCCCAATCCAGGCTCAGTCCAACCTCCCGCCCTCCTATTGGCCACTTTGGCCCAGGCTCCGCCCTTCATGGTTGGGGAGACGTCATAGAATCGCACCGGAGCTTTACCTCAGCCTTTCCCGGAGGATAAAAAAAAAAAAAACCCACCCCTAAACCTTCCTATTGGTCGGTTTCATCCAGATGGGGCGGGTCCCTGTGAGGCTTACCGCAAGGCGGCACGCAGTCGGGGGCTGAGAAGAGTGCAAAGAACCCAAATCAGCCTCCTCCCTCCCCTTCTCCCTTCAGGGGAGGGCGCGCAAGGGGCGGGGGTGGGTGGGATGGATTGGAAGTCCCCCCTTTTCCTCCCTCTCCTCCTAGGCTTTCGAAAGGGGAGGGGCCAGCCGGGATAATTTAGCATTCCGTGAGGGAAAAAGGCAGGATAGTCCAGCAACCCGTGGAGAGGAAGGGTAATTTACAGTTTCATAGAGGGGGCGGGATCGGATAATGCAACAGTTGATGGCGGGGGCGGGGCCCGGTAACCCAGCATTACATGGGAAGGGGTGGGACCAGGTAATTTAACAATTTCACGGAGGGGGCGGGGCCTGGGCGCCGCGCATTCCATGGAAGGGGCGAGGCCTCCGGATGGTCTAGCGTTCCGGGGAGGGGGCGGGGCCAGACAATGCAGCCATCCTCGGAGGGGGCGGGGCCAGGTAACCCGAGAGTGCCCGGGAGGAGGCGGGGCTTCAGGATGCGTGGGGAGGAGGTGCAGAGGTCCTACCTTTGCTCAGCTCCTTGAGCGTCTCTTCCAGGCTCTGGGCAGCGGCGGGGAAGGCCACTTCGTAGGACTCTGGGGGGTGAAGGTGGGGGGCGGGGGTTGGGGAGCCAGGGCGGGATGATGGGCTCAGAGCCGGAGTTTCAGGCCGGAGGCCACGGGGAGCGGAGGAGCCTGAGTTGGGACGTGCTCCTGTACCCCGGCTCTCTGCCCTTCCCCCTCCCCAAGTCATCACCAGCTTCCCCAAGTGGGGGACGAGCTCCCCTCAGGTTTGATTCTCAGCTCCCAGAACGCGACTTGGGGCAAGTCCTTTAAGTCCCCTGGGTCTCAGGTTGTAAGAAGAGGAAGCGGATCTGGTCTCATCCGAGCCCCCTGCAGCTCCAAACCAGTGAAAACAAAAAGAGAAAGAAGAGCCGAGTTCCCACTCTACTTGGCCTGAGAGGCGGACGAATCTGGGAGCAACCCGTGGGCCGGCAGGTGGAGGAAGTCCCATCTAGAGTACTGGAGGTGTATGCAGTGCTTCCCTCCTCCCCACCCTTTATTCGGCTCCGGGAAGAGGAGGCTGCGAGGGAAGTGACCTACGATAGACGGTACCATCGTGCTGCCTCAGGGCGTGGCCCTGGCTTCAGACTGCCGCAGACATTGGGTTTGGAAGGCGGGAGCGGCCGGCCCGCGTCACTGGGAAGGAGGTGCCCCGACACCTTGAATCGCCGCCCCCCCCTGAGCTGCGGAGGAGGGAGGAGGTTTGCCCTGGGAGGGCAGGGGGAGGGGGAGAAGGGAAGGAAGCAGAGCTCAGCTCAAGGTGAGGGCCTCCTTCCCAATGGCTAGTGCCGCCTCCGGCCCCCCACCCCGGCCTCCGTCAGTCCTCAAGCAGAGTCTGGATGTCTCCCACCGAGTCTGGCTCATCGCTAGGAATCACATCACCCGCGGGTGGGGCCCGCTCCGAGATCTCAGCCGGTTCCAGAACGATCTGCTCGTCCTCCTTCTGTGCATCTCATAGGCTCATCCCCCACCGAGGGCTCACTTTGTGTCACTTGTTGTACTAAAGCTTCAAAGGCAAAAGGGCCCGTCCTTCCCCTCAGAGAGCTTACACCGTACTGGAAGTTACTGACGCAGAGAATCACGGCCAAGGATTTGTTGTGGCGTCGGCCGGCCCACAAACAACTTCTCAGGCTTATTAGAAGCAGTTAATGCCCTAAGGAGCCCACCTTTGTGGATTTAACTCGCGTGAATGAGCTGACACTGGGAGTGCAACTGTGAGAGAGGAGCATCCAGTTTGGGGGATAGTGGGGGGAAAGGTCCCGGGAGACCCATGGGTGCCGTGAGCACAGTGAGATCAAGGACAGATTGGGTAGTAAGGCAGAAAGAGACTGGAAAGGGGCAGGGGCAGCTTAGGTCATGACGGATGTCAAAATATTCTATCTTGGAGGTAGGAGGGGGCCACTGGCCTTTATTGAGTAGGGCTCACTTTGGCGGTTCAGTGGAGGATGTGTTCTAGGGGGAGAGACTTGAGACCACTAGTAGCGACTACATTAGTCCGGATGACGATGAGGCAGCTGGTTGGGTACCAAAGAGACTTGGGAGAATCAGATGTGAACATGGAAAAGGCAGTAGTTGGTGGGAGGTAGAATCTGGGAGGTGAATGTTGAGTAAAGATTGAGGATGAGCCATAGGGTGTGAGCCTGGGAGATGGGGAATATGGCGGGCTCCTCCACAGTAATAGGGAGGTTTGGAAGCAGGAAAGGCTGAAGTTGGATATGCTGACTTCCACCTGGTTAACGTCCGGTTTCAGATGTCTAAAAGGCAGTTGAGAGGTTAGGACTGGATATGGAAATCTGGAATTACCTGGCTTGAGAATGAATCCTAGGAACTGATGAAATCACTGGGAGAGAGAGCACCGAGGAAGAAGAGGGACCAGGTCAGGGAGCACCCACAATTCTGAGTGCAACCTGAATGGAAAGGAGACTGAGGAGTAATCAGAGACGGAGGAGGAGAGTCAGGAGCGAAGAGTAGTTTGAAAACCTCGAGAGGGAAAATCATTGAGGATACAAGTGTTTGAAAGTTGCAAAGGCAATTTAAAAAAAGATTTTAGGAAACAGGGATTTTAAAAGGCTATTGAATTGGATTGGGGAATTAAGAGATCATTGATAACTTTGTGAAAAGCAATTTCAGTTGAATGATGAGGTTGGAAGCCAGTATTGGAAAGACAGCTGGAAGAGGAAGCAAAGGCACTCAGTGTAGAGGGTCTTCTCAAGGCGTTTAGCCATAAAGTGAAGAAGAGATGGGTTAACAGCTAGCTTGGTTGGTGGGATCAAGTAAACGATTTTTTTTTTCTTCTTTTTAAGGATGAGTAAATGTGGGTGGCAGCAGAGAAACAGCCGGTAGATAGGAAGAGGTTTTAGGTTAACAAGAGTGGGGATGATGGGGAATTTTTTGGAGAAGACAGGGTGGAATGGGATCAAGGATGCCTGTAGTAGAGGGCTTTGCCTTGGCAGGGATGAGAGTTACCTCATTATGTGAAACAAAGATGATGGAGGAGATAATGTGGGAAGATATCTGAGTGAAGTGAGATGAGGAGGAGGGAACCTCAGTGAATGGCCTCGATTTTTTCATGAAATATGAGATGAGGTTCTCAAATGAAAAGGGAAGGGAAAGGCGTACCAGGGAAGACTTCAATAGGAGAGGAAAAAATTTGGAATTCCCTTTATGAAAAGTGGAATGGGAATTCATTATAAGTGCTCTGGGAATTTGGCTGCGAGTGCCTCCCTGGTGGAGAGCAAAAGAAGGGGCCAATGTGGTTGGACACTTATCTGTCTCCTATCTCTATGTGATAGAATTATATTTATCTATCACCCTGCAAATATTGACAGACTAGGAGCACGAGACTCTCTCTTAGGGATTTCGAAATAAAAATCACTCTCCTTGGTCCCTTTAAAGAGATTAGTAACAGTGCACACTCTTCCTCCATTCTCTCTTCTCTTTTTCTCTGTGTTTCTCCTTCCCTGCCTCCTCTTCCTCTCCCCTTCTCTTTTATCCTGTCTCTCTTCTTTCTATCTCTGTCTCTAGTCCTCCCTCCCTTCTCCTGTCTCTAAAAGCAAGTTGTCCTATTTATCCAAGCACACAGAAATCAGAATTCAGGGAAGTTAAACAGATTAGAGAAGAAGCTAGAATACAGAGGGGATACGTGTGCCTTTCAACCCAGAAGGAAGGGAAAACCTCTCTGCTCTTCCCGTCCCTGGGGATGTTGGTGTTGGAAAATGAGGGGCTGTTGGATGGCGGGCTGGCTTTCCCATGTCTGCAGCCCTGAAATCTCCCGCATCAAGCAGGGAAGGAGCCAGTAGAAAGGCAGCGACTGAAAATGGAGAGGGAGGGGGATCTGCTTCAGAAGATGGGATGCATATTAAGGAGCCTGCCATGTCAAGGAGAAGGGTCACTGAAAAAAGAGAGCTGGGCAAAGGAGGAGATAGCGGGGGGAAGGCATCTGAGGGATGTGAGATGAGGAGGAGGAGGGGAGAAGAAGGAATTCTTGGTGAATGGCCTCATTTTTTTTCAGTTAAGTATGAAGCAATGTTCTCAGATGATGAAAGAGGGGGAGGGAGAGCCATGGAAATTTTGAGTAGAGGTGAGAAGATCTGGAACAACCACTGCAGAGAGCAGGGGAGTGAAAGTCCCGCTCTGCTGCAATGGAGGCCCCCGTCAAGATCAGTTCCCATCCACTGGAAGGGGGACTCACTTGGCAGAGGTTGGTTAGCTCCTCCAGGTCATTCAGGAGCACATGAATAGGAGAGAATGCAGCGAATGGTGGGAGGGATCCAAGCTGGGTGACAGGGACAGCACAGAATGCAACAAGAAGTCAAGATAGGGAGATCAGTGTGGGGGGTGCTGGGAGAGAGTTCTGAGACGGGAGGAATGGGGAGGATGAACGATGGGGTTGGGGTCTCGAGGAAGAGAGAAAATTAGAACAATAAAAGATTATCATCCAATAGGAATGCTGAAGTCCATGGCCGTGGCAGGGGAGCACTTGTAGGGGGTGTCAAGATCAGGGGTACGACCGTCCATGTGGTTGTGGAGGACTGGGTCGTGGCAGTAGAGCTGACTGAAGAACTAAGAGTGAAATACTTGAGTGTGGGCTGGAGTCACTTAATATGAGACAAGGAGTTGAACGGGAGAGATTTAGCCAGGAACTGAGGTCACCAAAAGAAGATTCCCTCGGGGTTGTGGACCCCCACCAGAATCCAGACTGGGTGACAGAAATGGACTGTTCACCTCAAAGGAGAAGAGCTACCGAAGGACTGGCAAGAAGAGAGTCTGACGGGGTCAGTGGGGAGCAAGCAAGGGACATTTGTGTCTTTCACGGTGTCCAGTGGTTGGGGGGTGGGGGTGGGCAAAGGAGACATGAGGATGAGAGAAGGTACAGCTGCTATTGAAAAGGATGGCTGGGGCTGCAGTGTCCTCAGGAGGGAGCAATGGCTCAGGGAAAGCAAAGAAATTAAACACAGGAAGAGAGAATTCTCACAATGGGGGGAGGATTTAATTTGATTCGGTTTAATACTTTACTAAATGTCTCCTATTGGCCTGGCATGGGGCAACCCCAAATGGAATGATCCCTGTCTGATGAGCTCATGTAAAAGCAACATGTAAACCAGTAAGTCAATACAAAACTGACGTGATCCAAACACAAAGAAAGTGATTGTACTGGGGGGGGAGAGAGAAGTGGTAACTGGCTGGAGCCAGGAAGGCTTCTTGTAGGAGGGAGCCCTAGAACTGAGCCTGGAAGTGATCCCAGTTGGGTAGAAGTGAGGAGGGGGAGGAAGATGGAAGCCAGTATCAGGTGGCTCAGGTCCTTTCTTCAGTGCTTCCAGCTTCTTTCTCTGACTCTTAAAATCAGTCGAGAGGACCTGACTCCCTCCTATTTTTCCGGTAAATATTTCTCAGATAAAGCATCCCATCCAGGCCCAGAGACCCTTCGTTTTCTGGAATGACAGATAAGACCACTTTTTAGTCTACCTGGAGTAAATCAAGAAACATTCCAGGTCCATCCTATTGCCCTTCAATTCCTGAGCTCAAAGATCTCAAAGCACAGATTGGAAGCCAAGGGAGCACTCTTCACCACTCTAGAATCCATTCACCACCTTCCCCTAAAGGCAAGTCTGCGGGACTAAGGAAATGGCCTAAATTCAGAGTTGAGAATCATTGCTGTCAAAATGGCTGACGATGTAGGCAGACTGCCCAGCTGCCCTACTTAACTGAAACTTGTACCAGATTGAATAATGATGAAGAAACCTACTGAGAAACTACAGTAAATGACTTTTTCCATCCCCAAACCACACAAAAAATCAGCCAACAGCCCACAGACAATCGGAAATGGGACCACCAACAAAGCCAGCACCAGGGCAAGCAAACAAACTCAAAGCCTCCTAATGAGACCAGAGGAGGGCAAGAGGCACATGGGGCCCACAGGACTCTGAGAGCCAGAAGGGCCCTGAGAAAGCTGCAGTTGTAAGCCAACACCGGGTCCTTGGGCAGCAAAGCAGTGTAGGTGCAATAGTGATGCAGCCCAGGAATCCTGGGTTCTGAGAAGACTGGCATTCTGCCTTTCAGATCCAGTGCTCTGAACCCCAGAGATCTGGTGGGACTTAACCCCAGTAGGAAAAAGTCAGTATAGAACTTAAGGGATCCAGGTACAATTGATCAAGTTGAGGGGAAAAATAGCAGGGTATGGAGTCTGAACATGGCATAAAACCCAAATTCAGAAACTAAAACTGGAGAGATACATAAATCAAAGAAAATGATAACCAGTATAAAATTATTGAGCTCTAAAGATGTCCCAACAAAAGGGAAAATAATTCTATAGCTATTTCAAGCAGTGATTAAAAGAAAAAAGATTTCTCTCAATGACTATATGAATACCTCAAAGAAATGAAATGAGACAAAAAATAAAATAAAAGCTCTGAAGGAAAGAATTGGAAAGAGAATAAAAAGCATAGAAGAGACAATGATAAACTTTACTCAATGAATGGATGACCTGAAAACTAGGACAGACCAAATAGAAAGCAATGTCTCTATAAAACAATGAGAAATATTGAAAAAATGAAGAAAGCATAAGTTACCTGCTATCAAAACAACTGACCTGGAAAAGAGAGGTAAGAATCATTGGCCTTCTCAAGAATCAGATTTTTAAAAATGTTTCATTATATTTTTATTTTCTTAATCATTTCCCAATTATTTTTCCCAGTTATTTTTTTTTTATTTTCAAAATACATGCAAAGTTTTTGATCTTCATCCTTGCAAAACCCAGCCAGGAAGTATTAAGTGTCTGAGACCAGATTTGAACTCAGGTCCTCCTGACTTCAGGGCTGGTGCTCTATCTACTGCACCACCTGGCTGCCCCTTGCAAAACCTTATAAAAAGCCATTTTTTAAAAAAAGCCTTAACAATAAGACATAAATAAAAACTGCCCAGGTTGAGTAGAATCTGAGGGTAAAGTAAAGATAGACTTCACAAATCACTTTCTGAAAGAAATCCCAAAAGAAGTCCCAGGAATGTCACAAGACTCCAGAATAAAAGAAAAAATGGATGCAAGTACTCTAAGGACCTACAAGACTTGGCCATCCCTACTATAAAAGAAAGGGGATTTTGGAATTCAGTTTTCTGAAGAGCAAGTCAGAGGTTTACAATCAACTTACCCTGTAAAGCAGAGTATCATCCTAAAGGTGGAAAATAGACTTTTAATCAAATATAGGACTTTAAAATATTGTGGATAAAAGAGCAGAGGTAGGTAGGAACTTTGAAATACATATAAAAGAGTGAAGAGAAACTTAAAGTAAATTTGAGCAACTGTCAGGGGCTGCATGATGATTCAGTTCTAACAATCTAGTTTCAGGAAAAGAAACAAGTGTTCCTTCAGTATTTTGGTATATTTAAGATATATTGAGGGAGTTCAGTGAGGGTGAGTTGATTCTATTCTGAGGGTTTGGGGCAGGGAAAGAAGAAAGTAATAAGGGAAAGCCCTGTTATGGAGCGGATGGACAAAAGGGTGGAACATACACAAGCTTAAAGTATAGGGACATCATATTCAACAGGGAAACAGTTGGAGAGTGTTGTTAGGAGGGAGTTTATGTCAGAGAGGTGACAGTCAAACAAAGCAAATTTCCTCATCCTGAAGAATGGATTAAAGGGAAAAACAGAAGAACTGGAATCTAGAGTTGCCTCTGATCGTCTTACATAACTGGGGAATGGCTGAACAAATTATGGTAGACGAAAGTAATGGGAAATTATTGCAGAATAAGAAATGACTGAGGAGACAATTCCAGAGAATCCTTGGTTGAATCAATCAAGGTAGAATTGAAGTGAGGAGAACCAGGGGAACAATTTATCTGAGGACAATGATGCTATAAAGAAAAACCTTGAAAGACTTCAGAACTTGTTCATTGCGGTGACTAGCTGATGATGTTTCCAAAGACCCCATGATAGAGCATGTTACCTTGTGACTGGGAAGTGATGGACTCAGGGTACAGAAAGAAATGTGAACTTTTGGACAGTCACTGGGGATTTGTTTTACTCAACTAAGATTATTTGTTATGAGGGTTTCTCTCTCTCTCTCTCTCTCTCTCTCTCTCTCTCTCTCTCTCTCTCGTCTGTCTTTGTGTCTCTGTCTCTGTCTCCCATCTCTGTCTCTGTCTCTCTATAGGAAGGAAAGAGGGAAGAAAGAGGTTAATAATACCAATGTCATAAAAAAAGAGTAATTAAAACAATTTGAAAAATGCATTGAGAGAAGCACAACGAATTTTAGAGGGAAACACAGAGAAGCCCAAAAGTTTTTAAAGTAATATGTGGAATCGATTATATACTTTAAAAACCTAAACAGCATGAAAAGGAGATTCATATTTCCATATAAAATCCTCTTTGTAGTAAATAGAGCACCTCAATTACCTCAGCAAAAATAAAAATAAAAATAAAATCCTCTTTGTGATCTGCTGTGAATCTGGACATGACCTTTTGTGTGTTTGTGTGTGGGGGGGTAATTTTGAAATAAATAATTTAAAAAATAGGGTCTTGGGAGAATTTTGCAACCAAATGAAGGAGTGTTGTTGTGTAGGGAACACGGGAATTAAAGTCAGAAGACCTGGATTCAAATCTCATCCTACCACTAACAAACACATGTGAGCAAGTCTTTGCCTTCCTTGGGATTCCTCTGTAAAATACTGTGAGTGTGCGACTCCGTCTCCAAAATCCCTTCCAAGTCTCACATTCTGGGCATTTATGATTCCAAGGCCCTAGCCAGTATGGACCTCAGTTTCCCCATGCCCTATTTTCTGAGTCCCTGATCCATGATGGGAGGGGGCAGGATGGATAGTGTCCGGACTTGGAGTCAGGAACACCTCAGACTGGTCTGTCCCAGATACTTCCCAGCTGCCGAGCCTCGCAGCTAAGTGACGCCATGGAGGATGGAGTTCTGAGCCTCTAGGCAGGAAACTCTGATTTCCTAGTTCAAATCTGGCCTCAGACATTTCCTAGCTGGGTGACCCTGGGTAATTAATCCTCAGCTTCCTCATCCGTAAAATGAGCTGGAGAAGGAAATGGTCAATCCAGTGTCTTTGCCAAGAAAACCCCAAATGGGGTCACAAATAACTGGAGAGGACTGAAAAATGATTCAACCACAAAATGGAGATATGGATAGCTCCTACCTCCCTTCCAATATATGTAATTACTTCCAAGATAATATACATAGAGGGCTTCCCAAACCTTAAGGTGCCATGTAAATGTTAGACATATAATATCTATTTGGATACCATTGTATTAGCTATCTGGGATCCCATGGGTATGGATTCTTCTTCTAGTTGGAAGCTCTCCATGCCTTGTAAAGGTTCTTCAAGGGTTACTGTGGCTGAAAGAATTCAGCCAACCCTCTGGTGATGAACTTCCCTGCCCTTTGCCAGGCCGCTCCTTGGACAGCAGACACAAGGTCTTTGTTGGGCCCCTACTAGGAACTTTTCCAGCTTGGTTGGCCCTGCTGGCAGCCGAGGATCCTGTTCAGGCCTGGGGGAAGGCATTAGGAGGAAGGACTTTTGCCCACAGAAAAATTGCGACGTGGATGCAAAAGGCATTTTTCTGCTCCCACATAATTTTGCATTTACTGAGGTAGCATGGTGCATTAGCTAAGAGGATTTGGAGTCAGGAAAATGATTTCAATCATGGCGCTAACTTTTATGTGTGTGGAGTTGGGTAGAACTTTTGAAATCTCTGAGACTGAGTTTCTTCTTCCCTAGGAGGGAGCTGTCTGGTCTTGTATGTCTCCGAGTTCTTTTCTAGCTCTAAATCTATGATGATGTGATCCTGGAAGAAAAACTCAATTCCGTAATAACAATATTGATGTAAACAAATACTTATATAGCATTCTAAAATGTACAACATGTTTTACAAATATTATCTTATTTGATCCTTACAATCACCCTAGGAAGTGAGTGTTATTATTACTCCCATTTTACAAATGGGGAAATCCAAGGCTGAGGGAACTTAAATTGCTTCCCCATGTTGAACAGCTAGTAAATGTCTGAAGCAAGATTTTAACTTTAGGCCTGGTGCTCTTGTACATTGGGCCATTTCCCCAGTTGCCATTTTATTTTTATTCTCAAATATAAACAAAAATTTTTAATATTGGTTTTAAAATTTTGAGTTTCAACTTTTCTCCCTCCCCCTTCCATGAGAAGACAAGCACCAGCTGCCATTTCAGCAAGCACTTATTCAGTATGGTACAAGAGAAGAATAAGCATTGCCCCCCAAGAAGCCTCTAGTTCTCGGAAGAGATAGAATAGCAAGAGAGAGAAATAAATAAAAGATAGTGAAGGAGGAGAAGCCACCATTAGCAAAGGGGCCCACCAAGAAGACTTCCTGGAGAAGGCAGCTCCTCACCTGAGCTTGGAAAAAAGGACGCTTTTCTACTTACATAACTACATAACATAACTTACCTACTTATATAACTTATATAACATACACAACATAAAACCCATAATTTTTATTTTTTGTTATTCTGAACTGCCAAACACCAGTATGTCTGAGCATTCCCATCTGGGAGGAAGATCAGAAACAAATTAGAATTCTATGTGAAACCATGACGATTTTGTAGCTTTGGAGACTTTACCTCCCTAAAAGTATATAATGCATTCAGGATGTTTGTTTCTAAACTGTCCTACTGATCTGTGTTTCCCTTTCAATCTTATTCTGGTCTATTTTACAGAGAACTTACACAAGGCAAGTAAGTGCTCATGGTGGTCAGAAGAAGCAATGCAAGGATACACAGTATCTCTGAAGAACTTTGAAATTCAGTTGTGGGGATATGGGAGCACAGGACTACCTAGCATGGCCAGCCTGCATCAAAGAAGGCGATGTGCTCTATAAGAAAATCAGAATTGCATAAGATGTACAAATTTAGAGAATCCTTCCCAAATATTCACGTGGACCATTTGTGTCTGACCCGTGGCAGAGCCTTCCGAGCAGCCACAGTCGGACACACTCTACTTTGACCCCAACATAATGATGTCATTTTGGCCCTCTTTGAGAATGAAGTTCTCTCCTATGCATTTCCTAGTAGAGAGTTACAGATTTTATGAATCAAGAGTTGAAGAGATGGACTTTCCCATGCAGTGGACAGTATGTGGGCAAGTTTGCTTCCCTTCTCAAAACCAGAATGCATTAAGGGGAGAAATGGGAAATGAGACTAGGAAGTCAGACTAGAATTCAATGAAGCGCTTTTGTCACAAAAGGAAAGAGAAGTGGGTGAATGCTGGAGTCCAGAGGTTCTTATGGGTTGTCTTTATGATAAACTGTTTTCATATATTTGAAGGGCTCTTTCCTAGAGGAAAGATTACCTTGTTCTGTTGGATCTCTGAGAGACAGCCCATGATCAAGAGGGACAAATGTAGGTTTGATGTTAGGATATCTTCCCCATTAAGAAGAGTTGTACGAAGTGAAATTGGAAGATTATGGAGAATCAAGAGTTAAAGAGATGATCCTCTGTTGGTCTGGTCCCAGAGAGCCTTTTTTTTCAGCCAAGGGTTGGATAGATGGCTGCGGAGGTGCCTTCTGACTACAAAATGTTGTGACTGAGTCTCTGGGCAACAAGTAACTTATAGATCAGAGAATGCTAGAGGGACCTCAGGGGCATCATATCCTAGCCCTCAAATACTGCAGAAAGGGAAACTGAGGCCCAAGAAAAGGAAGAAACAGATCATTTTAGCTCATCTTGGGCTTCTGTGACATGCTGTTCAACCATTCAATAGATATTTATCAAGCACCTACTATGCGCCAGGCACTGTGCTGGACGCTGACTGGTGGCCAGTGTTAGGGCTACATAAATCTAGTTTTTTCCTGATTCTCAATTGTACAACCATGGGTTGTAGAAGGAGAGAGCCCTATGAAGAGAGTTATCATCTTTCCCCCCAAGTCCTCTGTTGTCTACATTAAACAACCTCAGTTCTTTCAGCAGAATCTCAGCCCACGTCTTCCCCAGCTTTAAAGTTCTTACAAGATCCTCTTGTCCCCTCAAATTACTGAAAGGGGCTAGCGCTTCTACTCTACTTCCTTTCTTGATCTCATCTGCAACCTATTGACTTATCATTTAATCAGTTGATTGGGTTGGTAATCCAAGGTTATCAGTTATTTTTTCCTTCCTTCCTTCCTCCCTCCTTCTTCCCTCCCTCCCTCCCTCCCTTCCTTCCTTTCCTGAGGCAATTGGAGTTAAGTGACTTACCCAGGGTCAGACAGCTGGGAAGTGTTAAGTGTCTGAGGCCAGACTGGGCTGGCTCTATCCACTGCACCACCTGGCTGCCCCAACCACCTATTTTTTAATGACCAACTCTTATGACCTTTTCTCAATCCTCATTCTTCTTGACTTCTCTCCAAGGAATGGGCCTGCTGACCAGCCTCTTGTGAATTCTCCTCTGTTTTCATGATTTTGCTCTCAATTCTTCTCTCACCTATCTGAATACTCCTTTCCAGCCTCATCATTTATCTCATGAACCAATGTTCTGTACTGGATCTTCTCCTTTTCTTTCACTATACTATACTATGCTAATTATACTATATTATATAGTACTATATTAACTATACTATATTCTTTCTCTCCTCTCCCTCTTTCTCCTTTTCTCTCTTCTCTTTCTCTCTCTTCTGCCTCTGTCTTTCTGTCTCTCTTGTCTCTCTGTATAGGGTACCTGACTGTGGCTGATCAGAACAATATGAGGAAAGAAGGTTCTACCAAAAAGGTCGGGCAGACGTGGTTTATATGAACTTTTGGAGTGGAGATGTCTAAATTTGTGCATCTCCTATTTCTTTTGAGCTACGGAAATTTTGCTTGGCTCTTAGAGCTCACTCTTTCCCCTCTCTGTCTCTCACCTCGTCAGGTTCCATAGGCTAAATGATTATTCTAATGCAGATTACTTACTCCAGACCTAAATAGCCAGCTCCATCTCTCCTTGCCCTCCAGTTCTGCATCATTAGTTAGGATAGCTGTCTAACATAAAATTCAAACTCTATTCCAGGGACATGCTAACTTGGTTTTAAGTCCTCACTCCACCAATTACTAATCCTCTTAGTATGACCCTGGGCAAGTCATTTAATTCTGCCTCAGTTTCCTCATCTGAGAAACAAGCTGGGGAAAGAAATAGCAAGCCACTCCAATACCTAAGAAAACCCCAAATGGGGGCATGAAGAAACAGAAATGACTGGTTAACAACCACCTTTGTCCAAAACAGAACTCGTCTTCCCCCCCCTACTCATCCCTTTCCCAATCTTCCCTATTATTTGTTCAGAGTACCCATTGGTCCCATTGGTTCCCAAACTCGTCCCTCACACAGACCCATATATCTAATCAGTTACCAACCTTTCTTGTCCCCATCTCCATCAAATCCCTGGCACTAGCCACCTTCTCAACAATCATTCCTGCCACCATCCTGGCTTAGCTGCTTCTCACCTGGCTTATGCTGGACTCCTAAGTGGAGGTTCCCTCCTTCAAGTCCCTCCCCTCTCCACCCAGTCCTCCACATAGCTCTCCAAAGCACAGGTCCTCCCTTCTTAATATGCTCTATAGGATCAAATACCAACTTCTTTGGCTTTTAAAGCCCTTCATGACCTGGTTCCAACACACTAATTAAATACACTATTCTTTTTTCTTTTTTTTTTTTTTTTTGGCCATTTCTTACACACAACCCTCCATTTCCTATCTTTGTACTTGAAGCTGAAATGCTTCCCCTCCTCACCTCAACCTCTTCCAGTCCATTTTCTCCAAAGCTCCGCTCAAACATCCCCTTCTTCTCAAGGCCTTTCTGGATCCCTCCAGCTGCAGTGGCTCCTCCCACCAAACTACCTTGGATTCATTTTGTAAAATCTATCATATCTATAGATATATCATGCTCTTTGGAAGACTGGAAGCTTCCTGAAGGCAAGTCCCGTTCCATTTTCCTCCAGCGCCTAGGAAAGTGCCTGGCACAAAGCAGACTCTCAGTGACCCTTGCTCGCCTGCCACGGCCTTTGCCATTCCTAGCAGCCTTCCTTTGGAGCTGTCCAGGTTATCGGTATGTGATGTATTTCCCCTGCAGTCTAACTAAGGAGGACATCTGAGGGGCTGAAGTTTCCTCCTTTTGGGAAGTGACGCCTTTTGGCGCAACTCAGTTTTGCTTTGTTTTTGTCTGGTTTTATTTTGGTTTAGCTGCTGTATCTCACTGCCAGTTCTTATGGAGCTGGCAGCCCACCGAAGCCCTCGGATCTTTTTCAGACCGATTGCTGTCTGGCTATGCTTTCCCCCATCCTGGAAATGTGAGATTAAAAAAAAAAAACCCAACAAACTCAAATGTGAGATTTGATATTTAGCCCTACTGAATTTAAGCTTCTTTGATTCGGTCCAGTGTTACGGAGCCTGCCAAGATCTATTTGGATCCTGCCACCGGCAGCCAGTGTGTTAGCCCCTTGTAATCTGGTTCCTTCTCCCTACCCCACCTGGAATGTCTTTCTCTCAAGTCAATTCATTCTTTGTTTTCTCAGGCTCGGTGTGAGACCATAAGTTAGTCAACCATACCCCCACCTGAAGAGAGAGCAAGGCTGTGGGACCTGTTTGTGTGTTCATAGTCTGGCTCACCCATTGTGTGCACAAGTAAAAATAAAATTGCCTTGGCTAGGTCGGAAAAAATGGAAAAAAATAAGTTAATTTGTTGGCATAAAAAATCTCCTTCATGACAAAATTTCATGGGCTCTTCTCCTTGATCCTCTGCAGCACCTGGCATGGAGGACCATTGGGCAACCTTCTCTACTCCTTCAGGGCAAGACTCTTTCTTGGTTCTCCTTCCATCTTTCTAATCTCACTAGTTCATCATCTTCCTCCTAGCCCTGAGCAGAGTTTTTAGTCCTCTTCAATATTTCAGCTAGGTGGACAAGGATGCACAAGACCAGAGTTCAAATCTAGCCTAAGACACTGTGTTACTTTACGCAAGTCATTTAGCTTCTGCCTGGCTCAGTTTCCTCATCTGTAAAATGGGGACAATCATCTCTCAGAGTTGGATCAAATTAGAGCTTTGTAATGGGCTTAGCACAGTGTCTGTCACATAAGAGTTGCTTAAGCTTGTTCCTTTCCTTTTCTCTTTCAGTCCAGTTGTCAGACCCAGATGACCCTGGAGGAGGGAGATTGATGACTTTGCACAACCCTGCCCCCCTTAAATCCAATTCACTTACAAGTCAAGACATCCTCCTCTTGATGTCATTGGTGCTCTTTGAGGAGGAGAACAAACAAGAATCCTTCCCTGGAGGGTTTGTTCTTACACTGTGAATTCACTCTGGAAACAGGGCTTTCCAGATCTCCATCCCCAGCCCTTGGATCTCCTTTGGGCTGCACTGGAGCTCTGTTCCTCCACCTGGATCCCCAAATCCTGATGCTTTACGGGCCCTATGACTCATCATCCCTCTAAGTGAACTGTTCCTTGGAGTCTTGATCCCTGGAAAGTAAAAGCTCCGTTTCCCTTTCACTGAGACTGATGAGTCCCAGAGCCCAGGTGACTCTCAAGCTCAAGCCGCCCCTGTTGAGACCCCAATGCCAAGTCCCTGCCACTTCTCCCCTCCTCCCAGCAGGAACACGGAGGTGTCGGCACACCTCTCTGGCTTCTCACGTAGCTACCCAGGACCCAGTGCTCTCACACTTCCTGGGGATCACACCTTGCCTCCAGACCCACGGTGATCACACCCTAGCCACAGAAAACACAGAGTTATCACACCTGTACTTAGCACAGCGTCCTCGCACCTCTCCAGAGCTTCTGGGCTACTGGACTGCACGAGTATTTGTTTTCTCCCAATTTTCTTTTCACTTGAGTGTCACAAACCTTTCAAAGAATAGAGAACCCAAAACAGAGTGGTCCATGAACCTGGGAACTTCTGAGTGTGAGTTTCTGACAAGTGCACACTCTATACACACACTCCTTGATGCATATAACTTAAGACGAGGTTAGGATTAAAACATGCTGGTTGGGCTACTGTGGGCGGGTCATTTCACCACTTGTGACTCTGAGAAATTCTCTAAGACCCCAGGCTGAAGAGAGAAGATCCTGGCTTGCTTGAGAGAGGACATTTTCTCACCTGGGAGCTTCCTATGCCAATGAAATCACAGGCTGGTCCCTCATCTTGTGATATTAATAAGGGAGTAACAAACTTTGCCCTTTTCACTTGTTTCCTCTTCTGAAATTCAAGTTTCTTCTGTTTTTTTAAAATGTTTTTTAATCCTTTTTTAAACTGTCTCCATCTCTCTGATACAGTAGGTGCTTAATAAATGTTTCTTCCCTCCTTCCTTCCCTCCCTCTCTCGCTTTCCTCCTTTTTCTTCTTATTCATCTTTCCTTTTTTTTCTTTTTTCTCTCTTCAGTCATTATCCCCAAATAATGTCCCTATATTTATTTCTTTCCTACTTTTATTTAAATGGTCAATATAAGAGATAGAGTGGACTAATGCATTTGTTCCCTACACTTATTTATCCCCTACTTTTATTTTATGGTCAATATACGAGTCAGAGTGGACTAATGCACTTGTTCCCTACACTTATTTATTCCCTACTTTTGTTTAATGGCCAATTTAAGAGTCAGAGTGGACTAATGCTTAGATATTAAAAGATCTGGTCTCAAATCCTGCCCCTGAATTGGACTAACTACCTAACCATCACTTACTATCTCGGTGCTCAGGCAACCGTCCCAAACTACCAGGTGTAGAGGGATGGCCACAGCTTGCACTCTGGGAGGCAGCTCTCCACACTGATGGACGCGCAGGTTCCGAGGGCTCCCCAAATGTTTAAGGGATGCACGCTCTCAGAAACAGCTTCAAAGTCAAATTAGATTCCAAGGATAATGGATCAAAAGCTGGAAGAGCCTCCAACTTGGCTAATTCACCTTATTTGACGGCTGAGGAAACCGGACACTTGTCTGAAGCCACATGGGTAGAAAGTCCCAGAGATAAGATTGGAACATAGTATCTTCTAACTACAAATCAAATATTCTGTGTACTCCAAATGGAAACGTTTTAAAAAGCTTCGTGGTTGCCTTTATTAGACAATTACTTCAAACCCTAACTTCCTCAGCATGAATTTATCCCTTGTGAGTAGGAAAAACAATTAGCCAAATGGATCTGGTCCAGAGAAAGGCACGTCCCATGCTGTCCTAGTAGTCCCCCACCTTTCTGATGACTAGGGAACTTTTTAGAAGTGGGTGCTGTGTGAAGAATAATGGCCTTGGTTCTGGGTGTAAAAGGACCATAGTCTGATCAGGGACAACATCCAGTTAATTTGAACTCGGGTCCTCCTGACTCTGGTTCAGTGTTCTATTCACTGAGCCATCAGGTTGCCTGGTACTGTTCATTATAGTCAAATAATAATAGAGAAACAATAGCCAGCGTTTACATAGCACTTTAAGGTTTTCAAAAAGCAGTAAATGGTATTTTTAAAAAAATGAAATTGAGGTTAAGTGACTTGCCCAGGGTCATACAGCTAGAAAGTGTTAAGTGTCTGAGGATGGACTAGAACTCTGAGCCTTGTGACTCCAGGTGGGTATTATTATTATTCCCATTTTACAGCTGAGGAAACTGAGGCAGAGGGCAAGTAGCATACTTAGGGCCATAGAGCTAGTAAGAGGCTGAGACTTGACTTGAACGCAGGACTTCCTGATTCTAGTTCCAAACCTCTATCCAGCATGGCAGCCAGCTGCCCCTAGCAGCACTTGGCACGTAGTGGGCACTTAATGTTTACTATTGTCTGTGAGCAGCAGCAAGGAGGTGGGGGCACCGGACTGGGGAGTGCACTGAGGGCAGTAGAGGAGAAGACAGGAAAGGGATTAGGATATGAAGCCAATGAGATGATTTCATATTGGCTCCTGTAGGTAAGAGGGAGGCAAGGGAGTAGGGGAGGCAGGGGAGCTGGGGGCACGGTTACTGTAGGAGGGTCACTGTGATGCTTAGTGGAGGATGGGCAGGAAGGGGAGATGAGGCAGGTAAGCTCACCAGTGGCTGCTGCAGGTGGGAGGGGGCAAGAGTCTGGACCAGGGGACGGGCAGGGATGAATTCAAAGGATGTTGCAAAGGTAAAACTGAGGGACTTGTTAATGGCTTGGCAATATGGGGGTGGGTGGTGAGAGAGGGGGAGCAGTCCAGGGGGACTCCCGGCTTGTGAGCCTCTAGGACGGAGAGGGTGGTGGGGCCCCTGCCAGGAAGGAGGGGGGGAGTTTAGGGGAAAGGTAATGAGCTCTGTTTCGCATATGTCAAGTTTAAGATGTCTACTGGACTTCCAGCTTGAGGTGTTGGATAGACAAGATTGGAAGTCCAGCACAGAGACTGGGGTAGGAAAAGTACATTAATTAACATAAAGATGTTAATTAGATCAATGGAAACTGTTGAAATCACCAACTAAAATGGAGAGAGAAGAAAAGAGGGCCCAGGACGGAACCCTGAGAGACACCTGTGGTTAAAAGGCTCCATCTGGATAAGGATCCAGCAAAGGAGAGAGTGGTCAGAGAGGAGGAGGAGAACCAAGAAAGAGTGTGTGAGTGTGAGTGTGTGAGTGTGTGTGAGTGTGTCTGTGTGTGACTGTGTGTGATGGTGTATATGTGAGTGTGTGTCTATGTGTGATTGTGTGTGTGTGTGTGTGAGGGTGTGTATGTGTTGTGTATGTGATTGTGTGTGTGCATGTGTGAGGGTGTGTGATTGTGTGAGTGTGTGTGTGTGTGATTGTGTGCATGTGTGAGGGTGTGATTGTATGTGTGTGATTGTATGTGTGATTGTGTGTGTGTGATTGTGTGTGCGTGCATGTGTGAGGGTGTGTGTGAGGGTGTGCATGTGAGGGTGTGTGATTGTATGTGAAGGTGTGCATGTGAGGGTGTGTGATTGTGTGTGAGGGTGTGCATGTGGGAGGGGTGTTGTGATGGTGTGTGAGTGTATGTGTGATTGTGTGTGAGGGTGTGCATGTGTAAGTGTGTGCATGTGTGTGTGAGGGTGTGTGTGATTGTGTGTGTGTGATGAAAATCTTAAAAAAACATCAAGGAAGGGAGAGTGATGAAGTGTCAAAGACTAAAAAGGAGATTAAGGAAAATGGGAGAAAAGGCCGTTGGATTTGGCAACTGCAAGATCCTTAGTAAATTTGGAGAGATCAGTGTTGGTGGGAAGCTGAGTTGTAGGGGCTTGGGAAGGAGAGGAGAGGAGAGACAGACTGTACATGATCTTTTTGAGGGGTTTAGTTGCAAAGGTCAGAAGAGACACGGAAGGAAAGGCCAAGGGAGGGTTTTTCAGGATGGAGGAGACATGGGAATGTTTGTAAGCTGTGAATGCACCATTGGAGGGGCCGACTCATCATGAGGCAGGAGTGAAGGAGAAGAAAGTGGCAGGAGGCCTCAGTGATAGGAGAGGAGAAGAGAGAAGAGGGAATTCACAGCGAATAGTCTCAATTGTTTTCTGTAAAATAGGAAACAAGGTTCTCTGGGAGAGGGGGAAAGGGGGATCCCGGGGAGTCTGGCTTGAAGAGGGATGAAAAGGTTGGGAAGCGCCATCGTGGAGAGCAGGAGAGTTAAAGAGGTAGAGTGGGGTTGCCTGGCAGCAGCGAGGGCCCAATCCAGGCTGTAAAGTAAATTCACTCAGCCAGAATGGCTGCAGGACTTTTTTTTACCTCATTCAGCAGCACATGTGTGGGAGCAAAGTGGGAAAGGTGAGAGGGCTCCAAGGCTGAGACTTAGCGGGGGGCAATCCATGAAATGATAAAGGGGCGAGGGAACTGAGGACGATGGGGCAGAGCTGAATTGACTCATCCATCCAAGAATCAAGAGTGTGTGTGGGGAGATGGCCTGGGACAGAATGGAGGAATCAAGAGACTGGAGGTCACGTTGTAGGTGAAGATCAGAGCTCTGTCAGGGGAGGCAGAGGGAGAGGTGAAAAGCCAACAGAATATGAGCAAGACAAGGAGCTTTTGGAATTCTTGAACATGGATGTAGAGTATTTGCTGGGGAGGGCAAGATCAAAGGTCATGACCTCCTTTGTGTTTTTAGCTCCCAGGATTCTGAGAGAGTGGCAGGAAATGATAGCATGGATTTCAAAGGAGGAGTGATTGAGCCAGGAAGCCAGGCTGGAAGTGGCAACGGGAAACGAGGGTCAGCTCTGGACCTGTCTTCCAGGGCCCTGCAGGTCGTTTCCCCACTAAGGACCACTGAGCCTTGCCATCCTCCCTGCAGTGGAGCCCCTCATATATAGTCTCCCCCAACCAGAACGTGCTCCTTAAAAGCAGGGACCATGAGCCTGTGATCTTAGCAGAGCACTCAGGGGAGTGGGAGCACTTAGCAAACGCTTCTCCATCTCTCCCATTTGCATCCACCACTCAGTGTGACCACAGGGTAGCACTGCCCCATATCCCTCATTAGACCGAGCTCTCTTTTGCCTCTCTTGGGCCACCAATGCCTGGCACACAGTAGATGCTTAACAAAGGCTTGATGGCTGATGGGCTCCTTCATGCCTCTGGGCACTAGATGCCCCATTCTGTTACATGTCATCCGAGGCAGCCCCGTGGCAGGGTGGGGAGACTGATGGACTTGGAACAAGGGAGACTTGACTCGTGTTGGCCATATGACCCTGGATCATTAACTCTCTCTCTGAGCCTTAGTCTCTCCATCTGTAAAATGAGCTAATAACCAGGATCAGCCTCACTCGGGTTGTAGCCAGCTCAAAGCACATCGCGTCTCCCCAAGGGCCCTGTCGTGGAACCCGAGAGGGGAAGAGACTCAGCAGCCAAGGAGTCCAGGCACACCTGGAAAAGAACTGCCTTCAAGGCTCGCCGACAGTAGGCGGCCATCAGCCTCTTTCCAGGAGGGGAAGCCACTTCCCGAGACCGTCCATTCCACTCTTTCCCCGCTGTAAGCCCCAGTCTGGCTCTTTGCTCCCTTCCTGGTTTCTGCCCTCAGGTTTCTGCCCCAGGCTCTTTCTCGTGAAGGGTCCCTGCAAAAATGGTTCTGGGCTCCCCCTAAGCCTTCTTTTCTCCAGGCTGAATCTTCCCACTTCCTTCAAGGGATTCTTTAGGGAAGGGACTTTCTTGAGTGCCCTCCCTTGGACCCCCATCTGTGTTACTGTAAGTGTCGGCCGTTACTATTTGGATTGAGATCAGTGGAGTGAATGTCGGAGGAGGTGGATCTCTGGGAATTTCGAAGCACCACGTGAAGGGAAGTTTGCTCATCTGTCAGCTGAGGGGGGTGGTCTCTGAGGTCTCTTCCGGGTTTAAATCTGTGATTTTACAATGTGAGGATGAGAGTCCAATCTAAACTTTGTATCTCCATAAATTCTGAGTCTGGCTAAAAGTTGGGGGGCAGGGTGGGCTTCCAGAACCAAGGAGCCATCCCCCAACTCCCAGGCCCCACTCGTCTGTAACCCACCATCCTCCTTCGCATTCCTCCCCACCAATTGCCTCATGGCTCAGTCCTACATCACCCTGGAGTCACACCGGGGGCTTTCACTCTCCTCCTTGGACACAGACACCCGCCTGCCCATCCCTGGAGGTCTTCTGCCTGTTTCTCCAACACTCTGGGCGATGTTCCTCTACTCAAACGTTTTTGATGGCTCCCTATGGCCTCCGGGACAAAACACAAAATCCTCTGCCTGGCATTTCAAGGCTCCCTGCTTCTTTGCCAATCTTATTTCCTGTTACACCCATTCTTGCATTCCATATGAGTCAACCTGGCCCGCCAGCTCTGCCTCCTACATGCCATCCCATCTCCTGCCTCCTTGCCTCTGCAGAGGCTGTCTCTCCCACCCCTGCCCCCGCATGTATCTGTCTATTTTTCTACATGTTTTAAACCTTCTCCCTCCCAGTGGAATGTAAGTTCCTGAAGGTAGGGCCTGTGTCCTATTTTTGTCCCGGTATCCAAGGAACCCAGTGTGCTTCTCAGCTAGAGCAGACACTTCACAGATGTTGGGAGAGAGCTGGCTCGGAGGGGATATCTGCTTGGGGCTTCAGGGTTGCCACATGCCCATCTCTTAGCTACGTCCACAGATCCCATCTCCGTTGCTCTCTTATTCCAGCATCGGCTCGCACCAACCACCCTGGGCCAGGCTTGGAGATGGCTCTTTATCTCTCAAGGCCATCCCACCTCCAGGGTTATGATGGAGAACCTCAGCTCAACAGCGACCCAATGCAAAGTCATCCCAGCTGCCTTCATCCATCATCCACTTCAGCATTATCTCAGAACCCTCCTCATTCCACCATTATTAGATTTCTTCTCACTCCCTCATTAAAGCAGGCCCCTTCACTCCATCCTTATTGCATTTCCTCTCATTCCACTGTTAAAATAGGTTCCCTCATTCTATTGTCATCACAAACCCCCTATACGCTATCATTATATATCACATCCTTTCTCGTTCCATCATTAAAGCAGGCTGCCTCACTCCAACATTATCACAAACCCCCTTACTATATCATTATCACATCCCTTCTCATCCCAACATTAAAGCAGGCTCCCTTACTCTAACATTATCACAAACCCCCTTACTACATCATTATCACATCCCTTCTCATTGCATCATTAAAGCAGGCTCCCTTACTGTAATATTATCACCCCCCCACTACATCATTATCACATCTACTCTCATTGCATCATCAAAGCAGGCTCCTTTATTGTAACATTATCACAAACCCCCTTATTACATCATTATCACATCCACTCTCATTGCATCATTAAAGCAGGCTCCCTTACTGTAACATCATCACAACCCCCCTACTACATCATTATCACATCCCTTCTCATCCCAACATTAAAGCAGGCTCCCTTACTATAATATTATCACAAACCCCCTTACTACATCATTATCACATCCCTTCTCATTGCATCATTAAAGCAGGCTCCCTTACTGTAATATTATCACCCCCCCACTACATCATTATCACATCTACTCTCATTGCATCATCAAAGCAGGCTCCTTTATTGTAACATTATCACAAACCCCCTTACTACATCATTATCACATCCACTCTCATTGCATCATTAAAGCAGGCTCCCTTACTGTAACATCATCACAACCCCCCTACTACATCATTATCACATCCCTTCTCATCCCAACATTAAAGCAGGCTCCCTTACTGTAATATTATCAACCCCCCCCCCCACTACATCATTATCACATCCCTTCTCATTGCATCATTAAAGCAGGTTCCCTCACTACATCATTTTTACATCTTTTCTCAGTTCCTCATTAAAGCAGATCTCCTTCACTCCTGAAGTATCACAAGCTCCTGTTACCTCATCATCACCATCTCTTCTCACTCCATCATTAAAAAGGTCCCCTCATTCCATCATTATCACAAGCTTCCTTTATTCAATTATTATGTCACATCCCATCTCATGTCATAATTAAAGAGGCCTCCCTCACTACGATATGATCACAGGCCCCTTTGGTGCATCATTATTACATTCTCTCTCATTCATTCTTCCCCTTTACTCCAACATTATCACAAACTCCTTTTATTCCTTCTCACTCCACTTTGAAAGAAGGTCTCTTCACTTCAACATCAACACAAACTATCACCCCATTATTATCACAGCTTGTCCAAGGCAGCCAATTAAAAATGACCACTCGGCCCTCTTTAGTCCCACACTGACCACACTGATCCCCTTCTCATTTTCAAATCCCCCTCATTCCATCATTAAAATGGGTTCTTTTATGCTAACATTGCTGACCCACTTCCTCCACTCCAACTTTATCAACGGCCCCCCCTTAATTCCAATATTATTACAGTTTTCGATGGAGAGGTAGCAAGTCATAGTGGGCAGGAAGTGATTTGGCCCTAGGACGAATTGGGTTCACATTCTGTCCAAGACATTTACTAGCTGTGTGATCCCAGCGAGGCTGCTCGAGCCTCAGTTTCTTCATCTAAAAAATGAGGATATTGGACTGCATATGGCCCCTGAGATCCCTTCCAGCTCTAAGCCCACACCATGATTTGCATTCAGCTTTCATCCATGAATGTTTGCAATTTCTCTCTCCCATTATCACATCACATCCTCCATCTCTTTGCTCCATGGGTACAAGTCTTCCTTATTACAATCTTTACGATTGTAGACTTCCTTCCTCTAAGAGGATCACAAACAACTTCCTCCACTTCATGACCATCACAGATCCACCTCATTCTATCACTGTCACTCAGGTTCCCACACCCCTATGTTCCTCCACTTCATTATTGTCACAGATCCTCCTCATTCCATCATACTCAGATTTCTATACCCCAATATTATCAGGGGGATCCTAATTCTCTCTTGGCCTTCCCTACCACATAATAACAGGTTCCTCTCATTATCCACCTTTAAAGCCCCCCATGAATAGATCCCGTTATATCTTTATTTGCATCTATTCCCTTTTTGATCCTTCATTCCCACACATCACACCTACATGGTCATACCCTTTCCCTTCTGTTCCTCTTCACTTCCTCTATTATCTCATTCCTTCTTCCAAGAGGATCACAACCAACTTCCTCCACTTCATTATCATCACAGATCCCCCTCATTCCATCCCTCCTTACCCCAATATTATAACCAAAAGTTCCTCTCCCCTGGCAGCTCCTCTCACTACCTTGTCTCAACCCGTTCTCTCCTCTCTCCATAATCTCCAAGCACCTCTCACTCTTATACCAAGTGATTTCACCCTCACTCCAACATTAACCGACATGGTCTCGTCTTTGAATCAAATAACCCTGAGGATCCCAAAGCCAAGATTCCCAGATTCTTTATTCCATTGTCATCCCTGAGACGTCCTCCTGTGTTATGGATACTCTATCCCTCTAACAGAGTCTCAGGTCTCTTTGTCCATCATTATCATTCTGTCCCTTCCTCCTCTACCATTAAAAGGCCATGCTGTTATTATCACGGGTCCCACCTACCCCACTTTATCATTATCAGGGATTCTTGTATCTTCCAACATTCTCAGTGGGACATTAGAACCTCGGGCTCCTCTGTCACTCCAGGATCAAAACTTCTCTGAAGCAGATGATCTCCACGACGGCGCTGGCTCTAAATTGGGGATTTCCTGGCCCTTCGCTTAGTACTCTCACCCTCTCCCTCCTATTGCTCAATCACTATCACTAGTTTATTCAACACAAGCACAAGCTCCTTTCTTGCCAACATCACCACAGTCCTGTTCACTCATATATAATTCAGACTTGCTCAGTCCGTCATTATCCCATGTCCAAGCTTCCATAGGCCTTCTCCTTCGATAGTAAATCAGTCCTTTTCCGCTATCTTGCTTCAGCATTAAAACAGGTCCTTTCACAAAATTCTCATAAGCCTTGATTTTCACCCGCACAATTGTCATGGGTCCCCCTTGACCCCAGAAGTCTCACGCCCTCCTATTGTTATCACATTCCCCCTCCCCCTGACTCATCACTACCATGATCCTTCTGACTCCATTGCTGAGGTCTCTTCCCCCAGCCTATCATGTGTCCTCCTATGCACCTCACCATCATGTCCCCAATCATTCAAGCATTCTCTAAGGCCTTCCACACTTTAACAATGAATTAAGCCCCTCAAATAATAATTAAAACAGGTCCCCAAATCCATAAGAAACAGGTACTCTAGATCTAGCATTAAAACAGATCCCCTAAAACCAAAATTGAAACAAGTCCCCCAAACCCATAATTAAAACAGATCCCCTTGCTCCTTCCTTATCCATCTACCTCCTCATCCACTGCTGCCACAAACTCTTTCCCTCCAGGTTCCCTCATCCCGTCACTATTGTATCCCTCCCGGATTCAGTCTGGAAAGAGCCCTGCCCCCATGCAATATTAGCCCATTGCCCTATTCCTCATCACCCTCCCGCCACATTCCCATTATTAAAGAACACTTATCATCAACATGATCAGGTCCACTCTCCCTTGATCATTAAAACAGTCCCTCCCACTCCCATACTAACAAACCCTCTTCATTCTGAGGCTATCAAGACCCTCTCCATTTCAACATGACTCCAGGACTGACCCAGATGATTGTGGTGGTTCCTTTAATGTCCTCATCACCCCTGAATTGCCACAGTGCCCTCCCTGCAACTCGAACCATTCATGATCACTTCCATATTGTCCAGACCCAGCCCTTCCCCCCAACTTCCACCCACGTGGTCAAATCCCTACAATTCATCATTTCAGCAGCCCCTGCCGTCCTTCCCCCTCACAGGCCCTTCTTTATCCCTGCTCCTCCATCACTCATTGGAACCCTCTCTTTCTTGCATCACTATCACTTTCTGCAGAGTCCAGGATCTGGAAGGACCTTGATGGTCACATGGTTCGACTTAAGTCTTGGCCGGAATCCCTCTCTAGGATATCCGTGAAAAGTCTTGGCTTGAATACTTTTAGGGAGGGGGAACTCATCCCCTCTGGAAGCACTCAATCTCACTTTGGGGCGGTTTTAACCATTGGGAAGTTCTGCTCAGTATCAAATTGGCCGTTTTGTAATCCCCACCCATTGCTCGGACATCTGCCTGCCAGGGCCAATCAGAGCAGGTACTTGGGGACAACTCTGGTGGCTTCCCTCAGATTCAATGTCCCTTTAAATGACTGTCATGGGATACGTACTCGGGGCTCTTCGCGGTCCTGCTGGACTACCTCATTCTGGGGCAATGATGGCCTAGGGTTAAGGGTCAGATGAAAGTTGGGGGGATCGCTCTCGTAGCCCCTCCTGAACTGTGGTGCCCAGGGCTGAGCTCAAGACTTCAGACGAGACTGGACCAAAGTAGAAGGCAGAGGGACCATGTCCAAAAGTGGGATGCATTCTTGGATGCTGTGGCTCTGTTAACTGAGCCTAAGGGTCTTGCTGGTTTCAATTCTATCTACCTACCTATCTATCTGTCTGTCTGTCTGTTTATCTATCTACCTATCAATCTATCTATCTCTATCGATTGGTCTGTCTATCCATCCATGTATCTATCTATCTATCAGTCTATCTCTCTATCGATCAGTCCATCTATCTATCTATCTATCAGTCTATTTGTCTATCTATTGGTCTATCTATTTCTATCTATCGGTCTATCTCTCTATCGATCAGTCCATCTATCTATCTATCTATCAATTGATCAGTCTATCTATCTATCTATCTATCTACCTATCAGTCTATTGGTCTATCTATCTCTATCAGTCTATCTATCTCTCTATCGATCAGTCTATCTATCTATCAATTGATCAGTTTGTCTGTCTATCTATCTATCTATTAGTCTATTGGTCTATTTATCTCTATTGATTGGTCTATCTATATTGATCCGTCCACCCATCTATCCATCTATCTATCCATCCATCTATCTATCTATCTATCTATCAATTTGTCTATCAGTCTATCTATCTATCGATTGGTCCATCCATCCATCCATCCATCTATCTATCTATCTATCAATTGATTAGTCTATCTGTCTATCTGTTTGTCTGTCTCTCTATCTACAGACATACATAGACACCTATATTATATATCTCACACCACTGACTCACATCAAGCTTGCACACTGTTATAGCTCCAAACATTTTTCAGTCAAGCCAACTTCTGACTTATTATACTTGTGAGATCCTCACCCTTCTCGAGCTCTCTGGCAGTAGCTTCTGGCCCTGGCTGTCTCTCTCTTCTCTTGGAAGCTCATTTTTTCTCTGGGTTTTTAGGATCTGCCCTACGTGTCTGACCATTCCTTCTTGGCTGGATCTTCACTGAGGTCACAACATCATGTGACCTGTGAGTATTATCTTATCTCTGGGCCCTCCTCTCCGCTTCCTCCAAAGTATCTTGGAAATGGCAACGGCTTTCGTGAATTAAGCCGTCATCCCTCTGCCACTTCCCCAGTCCTAGCCTCCCTTCCCCATCTCTCGCCTCTCCAGCGCCCACTGGACCTCTCAGACTCGATGATCCAACATTGGGACTTATTGAAATTGATCTTTTCTCCCCAAACCAAACTTCCCAATCACCACCCCCAGGGCCGGCACATAACAGGCATGTAATAGATGCTCACTACTGGGTGCGCGAGCCTTTTGTGGGCACTGAGACATTCAGTGGCACAGAGGGCCCCAGGAGGGGCCTCCTTCCAAAGCAACGTGGAACTGGTCTGGGGTCCAGTCATTCAGTTTTAAACTGATGCAGCCGGACTATGTCCAGGATGGTGTGAAAGGCTGGTCAGATGCTTTGCTAACATCTGGGTAAGCGAGGCCCCCGGGCTACCTGTCTAGCAATCCCCTCCAAAAAGGGAATGGTCTGGCCTGAGCCGCCGAGGTTCCCTTCCCGCTCCTGGGTGCAGTGAGATTGCAGACCACGGCCCCGTGACAACATTTGTGGGTGAGACGGTCCTGAGGACCCTCCTTCAGCTCTGGGGTTCTGAGGGGCTCTTCAGAATGGCCCCTCCTCAGGCCCCCACGTAACAGACCCTGCTCACTCTCAGGTCCCTCTCCCACGTTGCCTCACTCTGAACCCCGACAGGACTGAAGGTCCCCTCGATCCTCGCTTTCCTCCTCCCTCATTCACACCCCATCAGAGAACTCCCACCTTCGCACCTTCTCCTCCCTATCTGTTATTAAACAGCCTTGCTCACATAACTGTGCCTCTTGCTTGACTACCACCGTGCTCACAGGCTGCCCCCCTCCCTCTGGCCATCACCATGAGCTCCCCCCCCCCCCCACAGCATCCCGATCACAGGCGCCTCCCTTCCCCCACGGCTCTGGCTCCCTGCGTCCTTACTCCGGGTCCCCGTTATTCCGCCTCGATCCGCCCCGTGCTGGTCCCTGGCCCGGCGATCCCCAGCCACCGGGCCAAGGGTGAGGTCACACTCACCTTTGGCTGCGGCCTTTTCCTCCAGGGTGAAGACCATCTGAGTGAAGGCGTCGCTCAGTTGGGCTCTCTCGGCATAATCTGGGGGTGGGGGAGGGGAGTGTGGCAAGGGGACGGGGCTGGACCACAGGCTCTGGACCGTGGGTGGTGTTCTAATGGGCCCTCACCCCCGAGGAGGGGGCTCTCGGCTGCCCAGAGACCTCACCCCTGAGGAGGGGGCTCTCAACTGCCCGGGGCCCTCACCCCCGAGGAGGGGGCTCTCAGCTGCTCGGGGCTGTGGCTGCTTTGGGGGTCCAGAGAGGGGTCAGAAAGACCCAGTGTGGGGCCCCTTGGGGGGTCTGTTCCTGCTGACCAGGGGCAGGGCCCAATATAGGGGTTTTCTCAAGGTTGGCCCAGGTATCTTTCTGGTCCCTAACGAGGGGAGGGGGGAGCTGCGTGTGGGGTCCGAGGGTCTCACTGGGAGCGCGGCTTCTGCTCACTCCTGTCTCGGCCCCCGGGTACTGGGCCAGCCGGCCTCTGGGGTCCCTGCCAGCTCTAAGCCCACGAGGGTCTGGCTGCGATGGGGTCGGAGGGGGGCCGCTCCTGCCTCCGCCTCCGAACCCGTCCCACTGACTCCGGGCAGCCCTCGGGGCTCCACCCCGGAGGCGGTGGGGCGGGCGTCCCAGGGGCGAGCGCTTTGGGACCCTCCTCACTTATCTGGGCGTGGGTCAGGCCCTTGAAGGCTTCCAGCAGCCGGATCTCACAGTGGGAGCCCCGGTGCTCCGGCAGGCCTGTGAAGAGCTGGCAGAGACGCTGCCGGTCAGACTTGGAGGTGAAACAGAGGAGGCAGCCCCAGGACACCGGGAGGCTCATCACCACCAGCCTGAGGGCCAGCTCCACGGCCAGGGGGGCCATTGCAGGGACACAGCCGGGGCCTGGGCGGGCGGCGTGAGAAGACCGCCTTTGTGAGGTCATCGGGAAAGTGGGGGAGGGGACGCAGCCCCAGGTCTCCCTCGCTGGGGATCTCAGGGTTTGTCCCCCTGCCACTCAAGGACCCCTGCTCAGCCCCGCCCCGTTCCCAAGGACGAGCTGTCCTTCAGCTCAGACACCTCGCAGGGACTCAGGTGTCCTAGTCATCCTCCAGCAGGTTCCCGGGTGGAGGCTGGACTTGAAGGTTAGGGCTGGAGGATGGGGTCATCGGTCAGGCCAAGGTCAGAGGGTCATGGCTACAGAGGATCCTGGCTCTTGTCAGTTGATGGGCCGGCCTCCTGGCTCCCAAGAACCTCACCTGTGACCCTGGACGTCTTCACAGGTTAAAGGGTCTCAGGGACCGAGAGGACAGCGGGGGCAGAGAGACACAGAGACAAGGAGACACACCCACAGACACGGACCTGGACACAGACACCTCCAGCTCCACACTTCACCTCCTCACCTCACACCTTGCACACACCACCTACTCTTCCTCCATTCTCACACAACTCCAACTCCACACCCCACCCTGGCTGGGACCTGAACACTCAGCCTCACCTTACACCTCCACACACTTCCTCCAAACATCACACACTCACAGCACACACACTCAGCACACCACTTAACACCTCACACAACTCCACACTCCCACACCTTGCACTCCACCCTCAGGACACACACACCCTTGCCTCACACCTCAGACACCTCACTCACACCACACCTCCTCCACACTCATTCACACTGCCACACGATTCACGACACTATTCATCTCACAGACAACACACACTTCGCTCCACACACTCATTACACTCATGCCCACACATTCACCTCATTTCACTCACAACACACTCACCCCACCTCCACACCTCTCCACATTCATCATCTTTTGCTCACAGTCCCTCTCACACCTCACACTCCACGACATCACACACATCCACACACTCTCCACACTCCTCCACCTCACAGACATCTGCACCTCCACACTCCCCACTCACACATCTCCAGACCATACATACCACTCACACCTCCACTTCCACTCCACCGGCGGACCCACAGAGACACAGAGACGGACCTACAGTGCCACTGGAAGACACGGAGAGGGACAGAGAGGGACCCAGAGACACCGAGTGCCCACGGCAGGCCCTGCAGCCCCCGCCCAGCCCCCCACCCCGCCAGGCCCGCCCCCTCCCTCCGGACCCTTCCCAACCCCTTCCCCTCCTTCGGTGCGGGGCACAGCCCGGGGAAAGCTAGTGAGCCGTACAGTTATCTCCACAGGTGTCCTTCTCAACTGTACAACCTACTACCTCAGCCCGGGCAGCGCGCGAGGCGGACAGGGCCGGGCCGGGCGGGGGCTGGACCAGGCTGGCGGGGGGGCCCGGCGGCCGTGCCAATCCCGACACAGACCCACAGACTCGAGCTTGTGTGTGGCCGGCGCCCCGCAAGGTCGGATCTACGGGTGGGTGCCAGGCTGCAGAATGGGCCCCCCCAGGAGCCGGGTGCCTGGGCCACAACCCCTGCCCCCTCAGGGACCCAGGCGTCCTGATTCCCCAGCCCCTGCCCCTCTGGGGCCCGGGCGTCCTGCCCCCCCTGCCCCCCTCAGGTGTCCTGATGCTCCAGCCCTTGCCCCATTTGGGGAACGTGGGAGGGGGCTTTTACCCCTCTCCGAGCTGCAAGGGATGAGGAGTCCTGCCCGGGGTCTTCTCTCTGGGAGCAGGGTGGGGAGGCCTTACCTGGCAGGGCCTCTGGCCGGCCGGCCAACATCGCCATCTCTTCAGCATCCTGGGAACCCTGGCTGCCAGCCTGGAGCGGAGAAGAGGTGGGCAGTGAAGGCCGACCCCGCCGGCACCCTCTCTGGGTCTCCGATTTGGGGCCGCTGCCCGTCTGTCCGCCCACGCGGCCGTCCCTTCCTGGCCCCTTTCCCTCCCAAGCCCGCCTGGTCTCCTCCCTCCTCCCTGGCTCCCTCCCAGTCCGGCTCTGGTCTCAGTTTGTGGAGCTGGTTCCTCCCCAGTTTCTACCTCTCTTTGTCCATTTCTCATTGACCTCCCTGGGCTTGGCCTGGGGGTCCCTGCTTGGGCTTGGCCTGGGGGGTCCTGTCTGGGCTTGGCCTGGGGATTTCCTCCCTGGGCTTGGCCCGGGGGTCCCTGCCTGGGCTTGGCCTGGGGGTCCTGCCTGGCTTGGCCTGGGGGTCCCTGCCTGGGCTTGGCCTGGGGGTCCTGCCTGGCTTGGCCTGGGGGGTCCTGTCTGGGCTTGGCCTGGGGATTTCCTCCCTGGGCTTGGCCCGGGGGTCCCTGCCTGGGCTTGGCCCGGGGTCCCTCCCTGGGCTTGGCCTGGGGGTCCTGCCTGGCTTGGCCTGGGGGGTCCTGTCTGGGCTTGGCCTGGGGATTTCCTCCCTGGGCTTGGCCCGGGGGTCCCTGCCTGGGCTTGGCCCGGGGGTCCCTCCCTGGGCTTGGCCTGGGGGTCCCTGCTTGGGCTTGGCCTGGGGGTCCTGCCTGGCTTGGCCTGGGGGGTCCTGTCTGGGCTTGGCCTGGGGATTTCCTCCCTGGGCTTGGCCCGGGGGTCCCTGCCTGGGCTTGGCCTGGGGGTCCTGCCTGGCTTGGCCTGGGGGTCCCTGCTTGGGCTTGGCCTGGGGGTCCCTGCCTGGGCTTGGCCTGGGGGTCCTGCCTGGCTTGGCCTGGGGGGTCCTGTCTGGGCTTGGCCTGGGGATTTCCTCCTTAGGCTTGGCCTAGGGGGGTCCCCTGCTGGGGTTCCCCTTCCCAGACTCAGACCAGGGTCCCAGGCAACAGCCCAGCTGCCCTGGCTTTGGGACCCCCTCCACCCCACTACCCCACCCGTGGCCGCCTTGGAATCCCAGCATGCTCTGGGTGCAGGCCCCCTGAGGGGGGAAGGGGGGAAGGAAGCAAAGAACCAGGCAGCTGAGTCGGTCAAAGACACTAGGGGAAACTGAGGCTGGAGGAGGGGGCGCCCCTGGACCAAGGTCACATATCAGGACAGGATGCAGGTGTCCAGACCTCTGGCCCGGGGCCCTTTCGGGAATCTCTCTGGTTCAGAAGCTGCCTCTAAAGGGCCGGCTTCCCCAGGGCTGGGGGGCAGCACGCCGGGGCCCCCTCCCGCCCCGGCCCCCAGGGAGCCCCTGGGGGTCAGAGAGCAGGCCCAAACAGTCTGGCGTCATGGCAACCCGGGCTGGCGGCGGCACCGCCCCCTTAACCCCTCGAGGGCCGCACTCCAGCTGGGCTGGGGAGGTGGAGGAGGGACTGGGACCCGGGCAGGGCTGGGGGGCGGGAGGGGGCGGGAAGCCTGCGCTCCCAGAGACGGAGAGCGGGGCTGGGGCTCCAGGCCGCCGGCTTCCTTGAGCCAGGGAAGGAGACTGGGGGAATCTGGCTGCCTGGGTCTCCTGAGAGGCCGCGGGCGGGGAGAGAGCGGGACGCCCGGTCCCAGAGAGGCCAAGGACGGGGATCTCAGAATTCCTGGGTCCTCGAGGGACGGGGATTGGAAGGTCTGGACGCCAGGTCGCCGAGGGGCCGGGACCGGGGGATCCGGTGCCTGGGCTCCGAGGGCTAGCGGGCTGGGGGACCGGCCGCCTGGGTCCCTAAGGGGGCGGGGGCGGGGGCGGGGGGCCCGGATGCTCCAGGACCCTCCCCCGACAGACAGCGCCTGCCCCCGCCGCTGACCCCGGCCTGTCTGGCGGCCCAGACAGCCCCCCGGGCCGCCTCGCTCACCCTTGACCCCTTAATGCGGGCAGCCCCCGACCCCGCCCCTCCCCCCTCCCCTCCCGCCGCCCTGCCAGACGTTAACTCTCCGTGTGCCGGCAGCTCCCTAAGCTAACCGCCTTCCCTTTCCCTCCTCCCAGGGCCCAGGCCCCCGCCCCCCTCGGTGACTCAGGCAGTCCGATTCCCCCACCCCCGTGGGGCGCTGGGCCGCTTGGCTGTGCCCCCCTTCGGCCTCCGCCCCCCTCGAGAATCCGGGTCCTCGTCCCCCCGACCCCGAGGGGCCCTGCCCGGGGGTCGGCGGGGAGCCAACCCGGCCCCCACCCTTCACCCTGTTGCCGCCGCCCCCACCCCGGTCTCCATCTTTCCAGGGATGGGCCGGGCATCGTCGTCGGGCTGCCTTGTCCCCCCACCCCGGGCCGGGGCCGCCTCCCGACTCACCTTCCCCGGCACCTGCGGCCCCGAGGCTCCTCGTGGGGTCCGCCCGGCTGGGGCTCATCCTCCGCCCTGGCCGGCCCCCCTCCGGTTTGCCGGCGGCGGCCCCGCTGGCGGGCGGGCGGCTGTCCCTTGGCCGCCGCCTCCATCCCTGCCTCGGAATCGGCGGCTCGGTTCTCGGCGCCGGTGCCCGGGAGTCTCGGTCTCGGCTCCTTCCTCCCTCTGGGGGCTCGGAGTCTGGCTCACTGTCCGGGGCTCCGATCTCCCTCTCCGGATTTCTCAGCCTCTCTTTCTCTCCCCCTCCTTTCTCTCCATCCCCCTCCCTCCTCCTCCTCCCCTTTCCCTCCCTCCCTCCGTCTCTGCCTCCTCTGTCTTCGCTTCTCTCTCCCTCCATGTTCTCTCCCTCTCTGTCTTCCTTGTGTCTCTCTTCCTCCTTCCCTCTCTCGCTGTCTCCCTCCCTGTGTGTGGGTCTCCCTCCCCACGCTCCGGGACCCGTACAGCGGAGCCCCCAGCCCTGCCCCCCGCCCGTCCCTCCCTCCCCCCTTTCCCTCGCTGCTCCTCTCTCTCCCTTTCTCTCTCTGTGTGCGTGTGCGTGTGCGAGTGTGTGTGTGTGTCCCTCCCGCCGGTGGGCCCCGGCCGGCCCAGGCCCCTGCCCGGCCCTGCCCGGCCTCCCCCCTAGTTCCTGGACGCGGTCCAGGGGAAAAAATTCCATTCCGCCTCAGGGAGAGAGAGAGAGGAGGGGGAGAGAGGGAGGAGGCCGGGGAGAGGGAGGGAGGAGGGAGAGGAGAGGGGGAGGGGGAGAGGAGACCTGGGAGGGGGAGGGAAAGGGGGAGGGGGAGGGCCATGGGGGCGTGACGCAGAGGAGGAGGAGAAGGAACAAAGGAGGAGCAGGCGAGCTAGACTGGAGAAGCTTCCTCTCCACTCCTCTCTTCTCTTTCATCGCTTTGCGCTGCCCTCTCCCCTCCTAAGCTCTCGCCTCCTAAGCTCTCGCCTGGCTTTTCTGCCTCCGGCCTCTCCCTCTCCCCTGGCTGCCTTCGTCTCCTCTTCCTTCGCTCTGTCTCCCTTACCCTTTCCTGGCCCCTCTCCTCTCCCAGTCCGTCTCCCTCTCCCCTCTCCCGTTTTCCTGTTTCCCTCTCCCCCACCCCCCTCCCCTGGCTCTCCGTTCCCCTCTCCCCTTTCGCTCCCTCCCGTCCGTTCTCCTTTCTCCCAGCCTCCTTCTCCCTCTCTCCCAGATTGAGCGCTGAACAGCACGCCAGACGCCATCCAGCCCGATCCAGATGTAGGCAGGGATCCGCTCTGGGATGTCTGACCAGCGCTCTGCCAGGCTGGCCCCATTGCTGAGGTCTCCTCCTGCCAGGCAGCCAGTCCACGACACTGGTGGCCACTCTCTCTTGCTGACCGAGTTTTCCTTTGTCATCACACCCAGGTCGAGGGCTCCCTTTCCCCCTTGGCTCCCCGTTCCTAGCTCTGGGGCCAAACAGCGGAGTCAACCCCACTTGCCTTTGAGAGCCCTTCAGAGAAGCTGCCATCTTGGCGGGCTCCTAGCACCTGACATTTCCATGGCCCTAAGGCTTGAAAAGCGCTTCCCTACGTTATCATCTGCCTTGATCTTCCCGGCAAACCTGTGAGGGAGGAAAGGCAACAGGTGCCAATGAAGAAACTGAGTCTGGGAGAGGTTGATGTGGTGATTTTTATTGCCGCTGAATGATTTTTATCAGTGTAGGCAGCAACTAGTGAGGAACCGCTCCCTACCAAGGTGGAGCAACACCTTCGCAACTCCGAAAGTTGAATGGGATCCTGGGAAGTCATGTGACTTGGGTAGGGTCCCTCAGCCAGTTGGAGGTGTGAGTGGTACCCAGATCGCCGGCATTCTGGAGCCAGCTCTGGCATCTATCGGAAGCATCAGAATCCTTCTCATTCCATAAATACTGATAGGATATATTGAGAAAAATACCAGTAATCGCTATTTCTATCAACAAAATACTAGTAACCGCTAATTCTATCAACAAAATACTAGTAACCGCTATTTCTATCAACAAAATACTAGTAACCGTTATTTCTATCAAGAAAATACTAGCAATTGTTAATGCTGTAAAGTTACCCATGTATATATCCTGTAAATAAAAGACTATTCAATTTAAAAAAACAAACAAGAAAACACAAAATACTAGTAATCGCTATTTCTATCAACAAAATACTAGTAATCGCTATTTCTATCAACACAATACTAGTAACCGCTATTTCTATCAACACAATACTAGTAACCGCTATTTCTATCAATAAAATACTAGTAATCGCTATTTCTATCAATAAAATACTAGTAATCGCTATTTCTATCAACAAAATACTAGTAATCGCTATTTCTATCAACACAATACTAGTAACCGCTATTTCTATCAATAAAATACTAGTAATCGCTATTTCTATCAATAAAATACTAGTAATCGCTATTTCTATGTTTATGCCAACTAATAAAACACATTTATCAGGCACCTACTATGGACTAGGCAACCTGCTAGGAATGTAGAGGAACTGTGCCTTCAGGAAGCTCCCATTCAAGTGTACACATATAGAGAATAGATGCAAAATGGGTCAGCAGGAAGGGCACTAGCAGCCTGAGGAAGATGGGGTGGGAGTGGCCGGAACAACTTCCCAGTTGTTCCCAGAGAAGGTGGTGCTGGGCTGGGCTTGGAAAGAAAGCAGAGAACAAGCACAGCAGAAGACAAGGGGGGTTCCCATTTCCCACCCCCTCCTTTTTTTTTTCTCAGGCAATTGGCGTTAAGTGACCTGCCCAGGGTCATACCTAGGAAGTGTTGTGTCTGAGGTCATATTTGAACTCAGGTCCTCCTGACTTCAGGGCACTGAACCGCTGCACTACTTAGCTGCTGCTTCTCCCCTTTCTGGGATTCCATCTCTCTCTCCAGTTTGCACTAGATCTGGGACTACCTCGTCCCATAGCTGACTTAGGTTGTACTGAGAACTTTCAGATCATTTTCATGGTAACTTTTGTATCATCTTGTATCATCAGAGAGGCTGATTCTTGAAATCATGACAAACTTGACATTTCTATCGGGTTCCATCCTCTTACTGTTCTGGTCTGCCCAATCTTGTTTTTTGTTTTTATCCCTATCTGTCATCCAAGGTGTTAGCCATCCCTGGTTACCCCGGTGTCATCTGAAAAACTGATAAAAGAGGCCGTCTATACTGTCATATAAATCACTGATAATCGACATTGACTATTTCAGGGCCAAGGACAAATCCCTGAGTGATCATAGCAACCTCTTCTCTCCAGACCGATACCAGTCGGTTAATTACTCCTTTTTGGATCTGATCAATCCATTGGGAATTCAGAGAATTGTCATGTTGTCTGGTTCTCATCTTGACATCTTGCCCACCAGGGTAACATGAGAGACTTTCAAATGTGTCACTAGACTCCACAGACAACCTATCTCTGACATTCTCTTGTTCCACTAGCCTGGAAACATTGTCAAAAAAAGGCAATGAAGTGAATCTGACATTATTTATTCTTGAAAAGAGATTGTTTCCTGCTGCTTAGTATTTCCCTTTCCAGGTGTTTGCCAATTCTTATCTTACAGATTTTTGCCAGCAATTAAAGTCAAGCCCAGAGGTTTATGGTCTGAAGAATGTATTTTTTTTTTTTAAAGACAAAACTAATTTCCCCTCTCTCATCCTGCCACACTTTTCCCTCTGATCTCTCCCCTTTTCCCTCCCTCTCTCTCCTTCCCTCTATTCTTTACCATATTTTTTTCTTTTTTCCTCTCCCTTTTTTCCATCTCTCAATTTTATTTTCTTTTTTTCTCTCCCCTCTTCTTTTATCATTTCCTCTCCTTTGTCTTTTCTTTCTCCTCTCCTTCTTTTTTCTCTTTTCTCTCCTATAACCTGTTCTCAGAGGTATTCAACCTAGGACCTTCCAGAATAGAAGCTGCACAACAAAAATAGATAAATTACATTTTACAATTAAGTATGAGACCCCTAGGGAGTCTTATATGTGGATTAAAACCCTGTTTCTGTTTGAATTTTTTCCCTCATCTCTCTATTATCTTCTCTTGCATTCCCTTTTTTCTTCTTTTGTCTTTCCTCTCATTTCCCCTTATTTTTTCTCTCCTGTCCTCCCTTTCTCCTTCCTACACCCCAGATCCCTCATTCTTTCTCTTTCCTTTCCTTTCCCCTTCTCTCTTACCTTTTTCCTTTTCTTCTTGAGAGTGTACCTATATGAGGCATTTGTCTCTTACTCAGGGGTCTTCCAGGAAATTCAAGCCCATATATTATCTGCTCTTCCTTCCCCTCCCCAGTGCCTTGGATGGGTCAAAAAGGTTAGTGTTCCTTTACCACCCTTCCCTCTCCAATTAATTATGACAGAGGAGTGCTTTTCCCTTCCTGAAACTGGGCAGAGCTGCCTGTGGAGAAATAAGGCTTCTTGATTGATCTCCTGCCAGCCAGTTGAACAGACCGTCCTTTTGGCTACCTCTTTGCCCCCCTCACCCCACTATCCTTTGGGCCAATTATGCGTCACAGATCACAGATTTGGAAGTAAGAAGGATTTTAGGAGACACTAGTCCCACTCACCCATTTTATTAACAAAAGTGACTCCCCGAGGACATCCACTTCAGGATTCAGGATGATGTATCTGGGCAGGGCTTCTTCTATGGAGGGTGAGCAAAAGGTGTAGAGACTACAGCTCCCAGAAGCTTTTGAGGTAGGGAGAAGACGGCTCCTATCAGCCCCTGACATAGGACACTACAGCTCCCAGCAGCCCCATGGGACAAAAAACTACAGTCCCCAGAAGCCTCATCATACAAGGGATCAAAGTGCTCTGCCACTCTAAGGAACAGGACACTCCAACAGCAGCCCCATAAGACAGTGGACAGAGATGTTCTTTTCTCTTGGGGTTTGGTTGGATCTACAAGGAACACCTTAGGTTCTGGATCCCATTGCCTCAAGTTAGACCCTAGGGAGTGGAGAAGGGGGAGATAGTGGACATGGGATTCCAACACTAGCATCTGGAATGGGCCAGGGTGCTGGGGGTGGAGCACTGCACTTGGAAGGGTAAGACCGGGGATCCATCATTAGTCCTCCCCTTGATTTACTAGGAAAGGCAAAGTCTTGGTCACTTTATTTTCTGGGGTGGCAGGAGAGGGAGATCTGAGACCGGTGGCTTCTCACCTCTCCTAAAGAACCTCAGTTTGGGGAGGGGACTCAGTATCGTCCAACTCATAACTGAACAGGAATCTCCTCTGGGCTCTCTGACAAGTGGGTGCTTAGCCTTTCGCGAAAAGGGGGACCCACTGTCTCAGTAACCAGCCCATTCACTTGTGGATGATCTGCATTGTGAGGGAATTTTTAAAAATTCATTAGCCACTGACAGATTTATGATGTCACTGATTCGAACGTTCCCTCCCATGACTTGATCACCCCCTATCCATGCCCGCTTCTCTTGGGTGCCTCTGGTCCATATCTTTCCATAAATTTTCCAAAGGGTCCCACCTGCTATGATGGAGGTCTCTTATTTCTCCTGCTATCAAGAAGATATAAATACAGCACCCAAAGGCTCCACCTGCCATGCGTCTTCATGCTACGTAGCCAGCTCCTCTTTTTCTATCTCATTTTCCTTGTGAAATATTTTTTAATTCTCTTCTTGGAAGTTCCTCATTGGTTCCACATCCACGAGACACCTTTTCATTGCCTTCCATGTGATCTTCGCTCTTGGGTGTTTCAAATGGCTCATTAAGGGAGATTTACTGTTTCCTAAAGGCTGTCTTACTCTTTTCTTCCCTCTTGTTCAATTTTGAGCCCAACTCACCCATTTATGTATCAGATATACATATTTATGGTTTTCAAAACATTTAAAGTACATTGTTTAATCCTCACAAAAACTCTATGAGGTAGGTGCTATTATCATCCCCATTTTACAGATTTATGAAGTGAGATTGAGGGAAGTTATATGACTTACCTAGGGTCACATAGCTAGTAGGTGTCTGAGGTGGGTTTAAATTTAGATTTACCTGACCCTAAGTGCTCTATCTCCTGAGTCACCAAGCAGCCATATAAATATATGCATATTTAAATATATTCACACATAAATATATGTGTATTTTTATATGTTTAAATATATACACACATGGATATGTATATGTACATATTGTCCAAATACATGTCATAATCTGGGCAATAAATATTCTTCATCCTCTTAGTCTTTCCTGTGTGGATGGTCGGAACAGATTCTTTGCATGATTACCGATTTCTTCCAGGAAGTCCTTGGTATTTCAGGGTTTGGTGATATCAGTACAATTCAAACAAGAACATGGCTAAGCTTTCATCAGCCCCAGAGAATCCCTCAGCTTTTAGTCTGGGCTGCATCTTCTCTATTACAGCAGCAAACCATCAGTGGGCAAACATTTTCCTGTTCTAGACTTTGCTTGTAGCCATACACAGAGAGTCTATTTAGTGTTATTTAGGACATATTTTTCAAGGGGTCTTGGACGGCTTTGATATACGGATAGGAAACATTTTCTTCCTTCCTACCTTCCTTCTTTCCTTCCTTCTTTTCTTCTTCCCTTCTTTTCTTCTTTCTTCCCTTCTTTTCTTCTTTCTTCCCTTCTTTCCTTCTTCCTCCCTCCCTCCCTCCCTTCCTTCCTTCCTTCCTTCCTTCCTTCCTTTCTTCCTTCCTCTTTCTTTCTTTTCTTCTTTGTTTCTTCCTTCCTTCCTTCCTTCCTTCCTTCCTTCCTTCCTTCCTTCCTTCCTTCCTTCCTTCCTTCCTTCTTCTTCTCTCTCTCTCCCCCTTCCTTCCTTTATTTTTTCCTTTTTCCTTCCTTCCTTCTGATTGTGTCATTCTATAATTCTGAACAATTCAATGTCATTTGAAGTAACATTGTTATTGTTGTTCCGACTTTTTGGTTTCTGTGATCTCATGGATATAGAGAACTCCTGGTAAGGAAGGCCTCTTCACTAGTACAGGTTGACAGTTGCTCTTTAATTTAAGGTCTTTAAGTTTATTGCCCTTTTTGTGTGTTCTGGACCCTTTGCTCAGTCAGGTGAGTGGAGACCCTAGATCCCTTCTAAGAATCAGGCTTATTCTCACCTTCATAATTGAAAGAAATGCTCAACTTTAGTTAGGTTAATAAAAGGTCACTTCCCCCCATCCAAGTTCATGGACCACCCTGTGAAGTGGACACTAGGCTAAAAGGCTTCTGCCTTGGAGAGTTGGAGTGGGTAACAGCCCAGCTCTGGAGTTCAGAAAGCCTGGCTTCAGGGCCCACCCCTGACAAATATATCTGTGTAGACATATAGACTGTGTAGTCCTGGTAAATTCATTCCACTTCTCAGTAGCCTAGACATCGGAAGAATATCATTTAACAAAAAAAAGATCGTTTCCTGTTTCAGGACAAGTCTGCAAAGTCACTGAGAGCCTTATATAATTTATCCAAGGCAATTCAGTTCACTCCCTCCAAGGAGCCACCAGGAAGCAAACCTAAGTTCTAAGCAAAGCAGTCCTGAGTGAGCTGGATCGATTCCAGGTTAGATGAAAAAAAGAATAAATCAACAGCTCCTCCAGAGAGACCAGGATGATTTTGAGCTTGGGTCGTTGTCCCTCTGCCTTATTTTCACAACAAACAGTTACCGAGGCACCAGCCTTTCAGTCTCTTTGCTGAAGTGCTTTAATGAGGGTCTGGACCTTGGGTTGGGATGGGGAACTCACCTTCTTTGTATAATACTATTGCTGTCCCCTGCTCCAGACTCACACTCCTAGACTGGTGTAATCCTGTACAACTTCGGTGGGTCCCTGAAAGAACCCAAGGCACCCCACATTTTGTCCAGAAAACCCTGAAATAGATAGGGAATCCAAGTGAAGGGGCCAAACAAAATCTTTATGTTTCTCTTTTTATACACAACACATTGAAATTTCTCCGGGGGTCCCTGTGTCATAGACGATCTCCTTGGGTTCAGGCCAATTTCTTCTGGATCCCCATAAAAGGGCACCCCTAAATTCCCCAAAGGACCTCTGACACTGCAAAGAGAAACCAAATGGAATCTCCAGCTCCCCCAGAATAAGGCTGGGAGGGGGTCAAGTTGACAGAAAAAAGAATAAGGTTGAGGAAAGCACAAACCCAGGGGGCTCCAGAAAGGGATTAAGCACTTGGGGAATTATTCCTTGAGGCCTCAAGATCAGCAGAAATTATTACCTCTTGGACATGCAATCCACAAGGATCCCAAAGAAAGGCAAGCAAGATGATGCAGTGTAGCCTGGTAGATCTTGATCCAAATCTTCCCTCAGACATATGTGAACCTGGGCAAGTCATTTAACCTCTTATTTGCCTAAGCTGTAAAATGGGGATAACTCCTACCTTCCAGTAGATGGTTAAATGAGATACTATTTGTAAAGTTATTAATGTTGTGAACTCCTTGAAAGCAGGGTCTGTATTTTGCTTTTCTTTGTATCTTCAGCACTTAGCACCGTGCCTGACACACAGCCAGTGCTTTAAAATGCTTGTTTCTTTCATTCTTTTCCAAAATAAAAATAATAAAAAAAAGATCCTTTATGAACCAGGTCCCAGGGTTTTAGTGATTTGGCAGAATCCATACTTTTCTTATTAAGCTGCAATACTCCTACGGTGAATGGTTACACAATAGATATTGATACATAAACACTTAACCAGAATTGCCACAAAAGAAACTAGTCTGATTTGTATGAAAACACATGAGAAAAGTGATTGTACAGCTATACTCTAAAATAGGAAATAAAGGAAGCCCTCTTAATTTTTCTCTAATGGATCCCTCTACTTTGGGCATTCTAGGTGAAGAATCTCTACAAATGTAGGAGAGTCGTTTCTCCCAGACAAAGCCCTTACATAGACAGGTAGAGAGAGATAGAAAGATTAAATAGATCTGCCTGTCTATCTATATCCAATGGGAGAAGACCACATGTGTCTTAACTTGGTATATACAAGAGATCAATAGATAGAATAAGATAGGTAGATAGATAGATGGATAGAAGGATTAAATCGATTTATCTATAGATATATCTATATCCAATGGAAGAAGAGAACAATAAATAGAATAAAATAGATAAAATGGGTTGGATAGATAGATAGACTTTCAGCATAAGCTGAGTGGCTCAGACTCCTTTGCATAGGAAGATTGTGTTCCTAGAGCCAAGCTGGAGCTTTTCACCTCACAGTTTGAGGGGGTAGTATTACCAAACAGACGCCTCCATCTAGTGTATTTTCCCTAATATCATTTGATCCATTAAAACTACTCCAATATCAATTATCATCTAATATCAATTTACAAAGGGATTTCCTTAAAGAGAGATTCTTTACTAGGAAGGTTTAGTAAGGTCTGAAGGACAGAAAGATCTCCTCAAGCCAGAGGACATATTCTCCTCTTCCTATGGTTCCTAGGGAGAGTCAACTCAAACTTTGAGTGATTTCTATGAACTCTACCCCCTGACAACTTTGGAAGTGGGGTGCATGCACCAGGCATTCTTTTCTTGTTTTGAGGAGTCTTGACCAAATTTGCTTCTGGGGAATGGGATGACTAACAAAAATTTTTTTGGTCGGCTGGGCTGGCTCAAGAAGCCTATTTAATCATTGTGTGGTATCTTTAATGGATTCCCACTAGACCTGATTGTTCTGGCTTCCTGCTGAACTCTGACACTAACTTGCTGAAGCTTTGAAAGCTCTTCTGATTTTTTGAAGTCTGCAGATTCATAACATGTCTCTTCTGTCTCTGAATGTTTTTTTGTCTGAAATCAGGAAAGAACAGACCCAAGGGATGAAATGGAGACTCCAAGCATTCATGGCCACATGGTGGCTGGGTAGGAGAGAGGATTCCGTGCTGCTTCTTTCCACCAGGTGGCAATATAATTCTTGCCTCAACAACCACTAGAGAAGATACTGACAGATCATCTTTTTAAACATTTTACAAGTTTATTCAATTCCACTTAATCCATGAATGTTCTAGTTCTACTGTACACTCTATACTCTAGGAGCCAGGCTTTCAGGAATACAATTCATCTCTGGTCCCTCAATATAATACCGGATGTTGCCCTCAAAGCAATTCTATTCTTTGTTCCTCATTTCCCTGTCCAGACAATCCTTCTGCCTCTCTAGCTCAGCAATTTCTCTTCTTTTAAAGTTTATGTTTTCAATGAAGGAGCAAAAACAAATTTTAAACACCTATTATTTGTAAAAGCAAATCAAGAAAAAAGCAATTATCAAATACTTACTATGTTAAGCGCTACTAAGTGTTGGGATCTGAAAGGAAAAAATAGTTCTTGCTCACAACGATCAAGTGAGGAAGATGACACATTAGAAGAAATTTTAGTCCCAAATCAGACGGAAAGGCCCCTCCTGGTTCTAAGGATGATGTAGTAAAGCAGATGGTAATGTCTCCTTGAATGTCAAAACCAAATCCATTTCTGATGTCGAACCCTGTGACAATGCTAGGGCTGCTGGGAGTGAGGACATTTTATTTTCTGCTGAGGCAATTGGGGTTAAGTGACTTGCCCAGGGTCACACAGCCAGGAAGTGTTAAGTGTCTGAGATCAAATTAGAACTCAAGTCCTCCTGACTTCAGGGCTGGTGCTCTATCCACCGTACCACCTACCTGCCTCGAGGTGAGAACATTTTGTCTTTGTCTTCTCTAGCTTGGGCACTGAGGAGGTGGGGGTTGCTGTACCTGCAGGAGCTATTTCTAGGAGTCACATCTCTACAAAAAGTCTTGGATGGCTATTGCCATGCACTGTCTAGAGGCAGGGATAGTGTACAGAGAGGTAGAGGGATGGGATGGTTATTTATTTCCTTTACCTCAAAGAAATGCTTAAAATCTAAAAACTCACCTGGCCATTGCTAACTAAGTATGACATGGAACAATAACTCCTGACTCCCATCACAGTTGGTTGTTCTTTGTTTTTGAAGAGGACCAATGACATCATGGTCTTGACTTGTTTATGAAATGGATTTAATTGACACAGAGCTGCCCAAATTCATCAGTCTCACCCTCTCTTCCAGAGTCATTGATAAGTCAAAAGTCAGGGTAAGTAGGGATGGCCTGGGATGGAGTGGATCACCTTGGCGTCTTCCATGTCTGACCAAGCTCTAAGCGTTGAGATTTACATCCCCCTTATTCATCAATGGTTGTGAGGTCTGTTGGTTACCTTTAACCTGATTTAGATCATCTGCTAGATAGTTTTGCCAATTGTGGCCACTGTGCATACCACAATTTCTTGGAAACCCAAGGGAGAGTTAGGTGGAAAGGGGGACACCAGAGATGGGTGGAAAGGTGGACGCCAGAGATGGGTAAAAAGGTGGATACCAGGGTTGGATAGAAAGGTGGACACCAGAGATGGGTGGAAAGATGGACACCAGAGATGAGTGGAAAGGTGGACACCAGAGATGGGTAGAAAGTTGGACACGAGGGTTGGGTGGAAAGAAGTGAATGGACATCTTGAAAAGGGCAGCCCTCAGACCAGAGGTACACCCCATACACCTATTATGCTTTCTTTTGTTAGATTACTTTTTATATAAAAACAGGAAATGCTTGGTGGTATTGAGGAACAGGGATTTCATCTTCACCTCAGTTCTGTAATATCTAAGCAATTCATTCAGGATCCCTATCTTCTGGAAAATCTGGGCAGAACTGGGGCTTTTCCTCAGAGATATCTCCTGTCAGAAAGTCAGCACCTGATCCCAAGACCCCACTAAGATTCAAGAAGTGGTTGCTGAGGTTAGAAACACCCATCTCAGGCTCACTGTTTACTCACTCGATTTCGGGAAAAAGTTCACAATGCAGAAAAGATAGCCAGAAAATGGTGGTCCAGTCTCACTCACCTCACATGCTCTTGCTGCTATGTATGTAGAGTTGTCACAGCTGTTTCTAAGAAGGGGAAGGGAAGAGGAAGAGGAATTCCTTCTTTTCTAACTTCAGTCCAAGGACTTGTCTAGTCTATAAAGTCTAGTCTCCTTTGGAAATTCGCCCTTGTGATCTTCCTCTCCCTTTAATCTTCAACTTCTCCTTATCTGTCTATCTTGGCTTCTTTCCTGACCACAAACAATTCCACTTCTTCTTATCCTTAAAAAAAGAAAACAAACCTAACTTTCCCCTTGACCCTGCTCTTTCCTTGAGCTGTTATCACATATCTCTCCTCCTTTTTGCAAACCCAAACTCCTAGGAAAAGATGATCTACCCTCATTTTTCATTCCCCTGCTTTTTGACTTCTGACCTCCACCATTCAAGTGAAATTGCTCCCTCTAAAGTTACCAGTGATTTCCAAAGTTCTAATACCCATGATTTTTTTTTTTGATTGTTCCGTATCTTTCTTGACCTTTTTTCAGCTTTGAATATACAATCATCCCAGCTTCCCAAGTTCTTTCTCCTTTCCATAAACACACTATTCTCTCCTTTTTCTCCCTCTTACCTGCCTGACCTTTATCTTTCACTCTTCTTTGCAATAATCATCTTGATTCACACCATCCTCACCACTCAGCTCTGTTATTGTTCTAGCCTCCTAATTGTTCTCCCTACCTTGAATTTCTCCCTACTCCAGCCTATCCTCCCCATAACCAATGAAATGATCATCTCAAAATTCAAGCACCTTGTTCAGTAAGCTCCACTGGCTCCCTCTTAGCTCTTCTATTTGGCTTTTAGAGCCTTTTAAACCTACATTTCCAGCATTATTATACATTATTCTCCTTCGAGCACTCTTTAGGTCAGCCAAATTGCCCTTATTGTTGTTCTTCCACACAATCTCCCATCTCCCTGTGCCTTTGCCTACACTGCCCCCCCCATGCCTATAATGCTCTCCCTCTTTGCCTCTTAGAACCCTTATTTTCCTTCAAAACTCAGGTAAAGCCCAGCAATGCCAGAGCCTCCCCTCCCAAATTTCCTTGTATTTGCTTTTCATCTATTTTGAATATAATTTTTTTATTGGTATATACACCTTCCCTCATATTATGCGCTATGGGCAGGGACTGTTTTATTTCTGTCTTATTCCTTGACTCCCCCAAGTCTCTCCTGAGGCTGTTCTCTGGTTCTGTCCTTACCATGATAAATCAGTATCTTGTTCATGGCCCTAAACCTCACATCTGCCTTTAGGACCTTTCTGTACAGGACCACGTGTCAGGGTTGATCCTTCTCAGCAAGTTGCGTAGGAGTTCCATCTTTGAGCCCCGATCAGATTGTTGCCTTCTTGAGTCCTGTGCCATTCTGAGATCTAGAACTCTATCATATTAGGGATAGAAAGGTAGTGAACTCTCGGAAACAGGAAGAACGAGAGTAGAAGGGGAAGGCTCATTTGTCAGGAACATTGTAGGGGAGATTTCTTATGTTGGTACTGGATTGACTGAACGATAAGAGTTTGTTTGAAATCTGTATCCCTGAGTGTTCCTGGACTCAGTCAGGGACATAACTGCCGATGGACTGATTTCTGACTGTGAGAACTTGACAGTGCTAGAGAAAGGACTGAACCATGCATCTGGCCCTTGGGACCCTTGCAACATCTTAATTTAGTCACCACAGAAGCTTCTTCCTTTCCTGGAAAGATGGAATCCATCTCATGTGGTCTGGTTGTGGGTGAAAAAATTGGCTCTGCTTTGGAAATTTTTAGAGCTGGAAGGGATCTAAGAAGTCTTTTAATCCAAGTTTGACAAAAATCATGAATTCTGCCTATAAAATCCCTAGTAATAGCCCCTAGATCTTTACTTAAAGACTTAGTTTTGAAAAACTCATTATCTCCTAAAGTGGCTAATTTCACTTTGTGGCAATATTAATTATTAAGACATTTTACCCTTTCCACTGCCCCTGAAACATATAAACAATTCTATACTGTTCTCTTGCCCTCTGAGACCCAGCCAAATGTTCCTTTTATACAAGTTAAATATAGAATTTCATTCAACCCTGCACCGTCTAGCATCATTTCCTGGGTTATCATCTTTAGGATTGCTCTTCTTTCTGTGTACTCTATCTCAATGTCCTTATTAAGTGTGGTTTCCAGAACTAGCCCAGTTCTTTTGATATGGTCTGCCCAGGGCAGAATGCCATGGGGCTACATCTGCCACAAGGACACTTTGTGAATAATAATATCACTTAAAACAAATAGAAGCAGTGGCAAACTCTAAACTTTGGGTCCACTAAGAACTTTGTATCCTTTTCACATGAGTCAAGTTGACTAGTGTTTTATTAAATGCCTGTTGTATGTCATGTCCTTTGCTAAGCACTAGGGATGCAAAGAAAAGTCAGCTTCACTCTTTTCTCCCAAAACAAAGCCCAGCCCCTATTCTGGAACTCATAGTCCAAGGGGGAGAGACAATATATTAAAAATATGTACAAACAGGGTAAAAGCACAATAAATTGGAGATAATCAACAAAGAGAAGGTACAAGTGGTAAGAGAGACTGGGAAAGTCCTCTCTCAGAATGTAGAATTTTGGCTGAAACTTGCTAGGAGAAAACAAGGAAGAGGGGAGAATTCTGGGTATAGGGCAAATACCTCATCTCTTTTCCTGTTATACTACTTCATTTGGTGATCCTTTCAGCTCCCATAGATTTAATCACCTTGTCTATGCTGAAGTTTTCCTGCCTTAATCTCTCTGCTGTGCTCCAAGCTCATATTTCCAATTGCTATTTAAACATTTCAGATTGAATGTCTAGTAGACATCTTAAACTCAGTATATCTAAAACAGAACTCATTCTTTTTGTCCTTAAACCTTCCCATCTTCCCAATCACTATAGAGGGAACATTATCTTCCTGGTCCCTTAGACTCATGACCTGGGGGTCATCCTGGACTCTTATTTCTCACCCCTCATATCCAAGCTATTACCCAGGTGTATCAACTTTCAAATCTCTGATATTGCTACCACTCTAGTAGAGACCTTCATTGCCTTATTTCTGGACTATTGCAATAGCATGCCTGCCTCAATTTCCATCTTACTCCAATCTATCCTCCATTCAGCCAAATAAGTAATTTTCTTAAGATCCACGTCTGATTATTCGACTAGCCTCTACTCAACAAACTCCAGTGATTCCCTATTGCTTCTAGAATCAAACAAAATGTTTAGTTTGACATTCAAATGCCTTCCTATCTTATCCTCCTACTTTTCTAGCCTTCTTATACTTTATTCTGCCACATGTATCTTTGATCCTGAGATTCTGACATTTTAGCTGTTCCATTAAAAGATATTTCATCACTTGGTTTTGGACATTTTCTCTGGTTACTCCCCATGCTCAGAACGCTCTCCCTTCTTCAATCCAACTTTGATCTTCTTTGATTTTAAATCCCGACTAAAATTTTAAAATTTGCATGAAGAGCAATGTGGGAGAGTAATTTGTAAGAAGCTCTAAAGGCACAAGGAGAGCCAACTTATGAAGGCTTTCAAAGGCCAAAGAGTAGATTATTATTTTGCATTCTGGAAGGATAGAGAGCCACTGGAGTTGAGCGAATGGTGGCGATGGTGGTAACTTGTGATTTTTGAGAATATCTCTTTGACATCTGAGCAGAGGACGGCCTATAAGAGAGAAAGACTTGAGAAAGAATGGACCCCCCCAACACACTACTGCAATAGTCCAAGTGTGAGGGGATGAAGGTCTGCACCAAGAAAGCAGCAATGTCAGAGGATAGAACGGGGAATGGGCCAGAGATGTTAAGAAGATAGTATCATTAGGTTTTGGCATCTGATGGGTCTTTCTCATCCTATACTTGGACAATTGATTTTTTGAATAAAAGGGCATGATTTGTGGTTTGAGGAAGTAGATAGAGGTTTAATGTACTTGTTTGGACCATGTATTGCTCAGTGATCGGCAATGGGAGGCAGTATGGGACACCAGAGACAGCAAATCATTTGGGGTTAGGCCCCTTTTCTAACATTAAATCTTTCTCTAAATTTGACTGTTTCTGTGGAGTTTTTTTCTGGTCTTGCCTTTGTTTTCTTCCCCCCTGGGCGGTTTTCCCTTAAAACTTTCTCCCCTTCCCCTTTTTTTTTGGCTTTCGTCCTTCCCCTTCAAAGGACTGGGCTCCTGGAGATGGGAGCGTTATTGGACCAAAGGCCGGAGAAAGGGCAACGGGTTTTTTGGGCTGTTTTCCCTGGGGGCTGCTTAAAAAAAAACCGGGGCTGGGGCCCGTAGGCCGAGGCCCCAGGGGCAGGGCGCAAGGACCTCGGAAAGGAAACCCGGGAGGCCAAACCCACCCAAATCCCCCTTTTTTCCCCAAACGTTTCCCCCCCGCCTTATTTTCGTCTTTTGAAAAAAGGCGGGGTTTTTTCCCCCTTTGCGGAAAATTCACCCCGGGCCCCCCATAAAATAGGGGCTTGATGCAAACCCCCCGCGTTCCCTCCGCCAAACCGGTCCCCTTTCCCCACACCCGCCTTCCGCTCGAGCGGCTGTCAGGACCCCAGTTTTCGGTTCGCCCCCCTTTGGGGTCCCTCCCCGATTTGGGGCCCCAAAACCCGGCAAAACCGGGCGCCCCTCCCCTTTTCAGTAACGAAAGGAAAACCCAAACGGGGTGGTCGCCCCGCCCCGAGTGTCGGGGGAGAACCAGAAGGGGTCCCGCTAGGCCGGGGTCTCGCCCCCCGCCCCAAGGACCCACGGAAAAAAAGGAAAAAAAGATTCCCGGGAACCCCGAACCAGATTTTCAAATTGATCCCCACCCCCCCCCCACCCTTTCATCAACAAAACCCTAAAACTCAATCCGCCAAAGGCCAAATACAAACTAAAACCTACGCAAACCCAAAAAACCCTAAAGGACACCTTCTAAAAACCCCAACTTTCCCATTCCCACCCCACCCAAATTCTTCTAAATCCCCATTTCTACTTTCCCCCCCTTTTCCGTTTTAACAAGGGGAAACCCCGACACCTTTCAACTTACCCGGCCCCACCCAAATCCCCCCCCGGCCCCCACCGCCCGGCCCGGGGCCGCGGGGCCCCCCCCCCCCCCCCCCCCCCCCCCCGCCGCCCCCCCGCCGACCCCCCCCCCCCCCCCCCCCCCCCCCCCCCCCCCCCCCCCCCCCCCCCCCACCCCCCGCCCGCCCCCCCCCCCCCCCCCCGGGCCCCGGGGCCCCCCCCCCCCGGAAACCGGGCCGCCGGCGGGGCCGCCCCCCCCCCCCCCCCCCACCCCGCCGCCCACCCCCCGCCGCGCGGGGGGGGCCGCCCCGCGGCCCCGCCCGGCGCCGGCGCCCCGGCGCCCGGGCG